>NW_020655702.1:0-9821 GCF_003589595.1 Hyposmocoma kahamanoa | reverse complement strand
GCAGTCCCCCACAAACATATGGGGTTGAAACTTTGGTCTCGGTCATCCCCGAACGAATCAAGGTCCACCGACTTCATGACTTCTTCGTTGCCAAACCTTTGGCTACTTGACTTATAAGTTACGATGATGAGACGACGGACTTCCCCAGGCAAAAAATGAGTTGCTTTGATTGACATACCAGAAAAATCTTTCAAGAATATCATTACTATGATATTCGATTTGGACCAAGCACCTCCACCATAATGTCGCCACGCCTAAGGTTCAATCATAATGTAAATTACATATGCGACATTCTTTCTATCACAACAACCTTTAGATAGAGTATCTTTCTTCATGTACACTTCTTCTAACTCCATTCTACTTCATAGGACTACTGTAATTGTCCTAACAGGTCCTTGACCTCATATCGATCCTCCGGATCTGAACTAGTGGGATCCTCTGATCCCTATGATGGGCCTCCACACACACCCCTACAGCCCTTCCTCTGCCACCGCTTCATGCCCCCTTGTACCTTCAGTACAAGTGGCGATCTCATTCTAATTCTGTTACTGATTCATCATACTCTATCTTCTGGCTGTCTATTCAACAAATACTGTATCTACGTAAGTAATAAACATTGTGCAAACTTACCAACTGTAGTGCCGACCAACCAGTGCACTTCCAGAAGATGCCTGATATCTCACCTTCATAAAAGATGCCTGTACTGTCATGTTAGTTCCCTACTCTTAGGTATCATAACAGACTAAATTTATTAATGCTTGATATTACAAAACTTATACTAAATCGCGACATAATTCGCGACACCTATTCTGTAAACTTTAAATTTTCCTACTAATAATGAACTATATAAACGACCGTTTACATAGTTCATTAGTATAGTATAGTTCATATAGTCTTAGTATAGTTCATAGTTCAGCCAATTGCCCAGTGTTCATTACTGCGAAAATTAAAAATACCTACAAGTGTTTTGGTATTCTTTTGTCGTCTTTTTTTTGTATTTTGGTCGCGAAAATGAGTGCCAGTGAGAAGAGAAATAACGAAAATACAAAAACAATAACATTTTCCGTTAGCAATTGTATAAATTTTAATGTTAATTAATATTTTTTTACTTTTTCTATTATACATCTTCTTTTATTATTTCCTCGCATTGTTTGAGAAAAATTCTATAATTGCTCGGCGGGAACGGGGATTGCTTGACTCGATTGCTGGCGCTCGTCCTTGTAACTCATGCTCGTCCAGCAATCCCTTACTTCCCGGCCTCTGCAATAATGTACTATTTAGTAAATTTATGGTTTTGTAAAAACTCATGTGAAATATAGTCCTGCCAGGTTGTTAGTATTTTACAAAGAACACAGTAGATTTGCGCATGTCACTATTATTAATAAGGGAAAGTTCCGACACGCGATTAGACTTCAAAATTTTGATCGAGGAAGCCAAAGGACTCGCCTGTTCTTTGTTCTGAACTTGGCCCAAAAGGGTCAAGGGAGTATAACAAGTCAGACATGTTTTTAGTGACGTATTTATTTCAGTAACTGGCCGCGTATAATAAAGTCAAAATAAACATGTCATCATGCGGCTGGGAACGCACGAATGTAGCACCTCGCTTCGTCAATTCAATACATACAATTCGAATGTAAAAAAAAAAATTAAGTAGGACTGAGTAGAGCTTCTTGTGAAAGAGTTCATATAAGGAAGTACTGCCACCAAGTAATGTGAATATTACTGCGCTCCGGATTTGAAGGGTAAGGCAGTTTGTGAAACTACAGGCACATGGGACTTAGCAACTTTATGTCTTAGGTCGAAGGGCTCTGTGACATTGCCAATCAAATCTTTGCGATTTAAAGCTATAAACTTACCACCAGACACGACTTGTAAGTCCAGTTACTCGATATCATGAAATAAAATTGTGTACTGTTGGTAACAAAAACATTGCATGTGCCTAAGTAGGTGATTTCCCGCGATGCGCGTTCTATTTCTATTTCTAAAAATAGTACGCATCGCGGGAAATAATATAGGTACTATTGTATATGTATAACATACACACGAAGTGCATTAATTCCGCTCTCATTATGTGGACAGATAAGGTGTGCAATTATTTTCTGAGAATTGGGAAATATGGTACATAAACTAGACAATTTTAAGATCAAGTATCTTCTAAGCAAACGCACACAAGGTTAGACGTCCGTATATTTAAATAATTTCCATCAAATAAGATTTTGGACACACTTGAGTCTATCTTTGATGTACAGATATATTGTGGATTTTTTGTGAGTGACCGAAACTAAGAACAACTATCGCTCAATGTTATTAGTAGAGTCCTTGTGTAAAAACTTGACATTCAAAACCCCTTTGCTACCTCAATCCTGGGGCTTAATTTACTTTACTGCGGAATGGAATGGAAGTGATTTTGTGTAACCGTATCATAATGAAGTTTATGTCAATTGTGTAACATACCAAACTAGTTACCCGCCAAAAATCAGGTCGCGCGTCTTCCGGAAAATTCTCGCTCTCGGGAATACTACGGGTAGCTGCGTAGCTACCGTATTGTAATTTGTTTCTACGTTTCACAATTGACATAAAGTTCACTATGCTATGTGTAATTTCGTTAGATAGCTTTCATTCCTTTCCGCAGAAACGAAAATTGAGCAAGGTATATAAGCTTTTGCCACCGCTTTTTCAACCTTCTGTCCAAAAACTTTCTTTTTCTTTCCCCGCTTTTTAATTGGTTAAATAAATTAAAATAACGAGTAACGTAGGTGTCTAGTTATATTTACTTTGCTCTGTGTACTCATAAGTTTATTTACCTTGAAACTGTCCTTGAAAGTATACATGACGTTTTAATCGATAATTGATGATGCCTAAATAAATAATTCATACAGCTATCAAATATTTTTTAAATTGTTTTTTAATAGTCTTCAATTATTGAAATTGTATTTAATATTTTTCTTAAATATTTTCAATGTAAATGTAAATGATTAACATTATCGTGTGTATGACCGTACCTCAAAAGTGCTTTATTACAAGAAAATCATAAAAATAATACGAGGTACGCATAAAAAGTTGTGGACTAATTCTGTTCATAGAATCTTGGGTTGGTTTCACAGTTGTGCGTACGGACTGTCCGCCTGTGGGCCATCCGCATGCGTAGAATCCGCAGTGCTCTGAGTCGAGTATTTGATTTAATGCAGTCAGTCGCCTACACAGACATACATCTAGATAGACGCCGCAAGTACAGCAATTTGTATGAAAACCGAGCGTGCCACATTTTATGTATCCACCATGACATCACAAGAACTATTTAGTGATGAGAAACCTTCTTTCACGCTAAATCGATTGATTGAACGGAATACACGTATTCCATTCAATTAATCGATTCAAGTATTCGTTGATTACAATTAGTCGTGAAATATTAATATAGTAGAAAAATACCAAAACAAGATTGATAGAGATGTCCTTTATTAAAAAATGTTTTTTTTTTAATTTTTATTTTTTATATTAAATTACTTAATAATTTAAACTTTAATTTTTAATCCACTTCAAATATTAAAATTATTGTCCTTTCAGTAAAATGAGCTTATTATATAACATCTTTTTGTAATAGAAGATCTATCGATTAACTTAAATAATGAAAACGCACGTCAATATATGAACTTGCAACTGCCTTAAATAATTTTACTAGATGGTTTTCTGTTGGTGATTGATCAAATTGATCAATGGCAAGACAAATGAAAATGTTACTACTGACAAAACATGGTAAAATCTAATTCATCATTAACGATGACCTCGTGTGAAATTTGTTATTTGTTTATTATTTCTCGGATTTCTAACTCTGCTACTCTATATATTTGGATAGCATCTTAGGTGGGATAAACTAGACCACCTTCGTCCTCGAAAGCAACAAGCTCATACGTATGACAAACTCCAGGTTTTTGTAAAGACAGCGCACTGTTAATTCTTTGCATTATATATTTTTTTGTATCACTCGTATCCGGCGATATATGTAATTATTTGCTCACTATATTCGGACATTCGAGGCAACGTGCTGCAAAAATTATCGAAATTAAAGATACTACTGGTAATAGATACTACAAAACTGAAAAACAACGAAACGTCACTAAACGTTATAACAAAAAAGTTATAGAATATTTTTATAATATTGCTAAGGGCATAATAATTTTCGTCCCCTTGTTTTCAAAATCGATCAGAATCGAGAACAGTGTTGCCTAACGTATACATCACTAAATGTTAAATTTGGCCAAAGAAATGTACAAGCGGCCGTACCACGGAAACTGAATGCATATACTATAGGACGTTGCTCAGGTAGCGTTGCGAGAGATACTTTTGAATATAAAACTAGGATTATCTTCATAAATAGATATTTATTACGTATTTTACATATTGATTCATGGAAGCTTGTTCTAGAACTGCCAAGATGTTCTTCTTTTTTCTATTCTATTTTTTAAATACATTCCAAACACAAACCTATATTCACTCAGCCAGTATTTCTACTCATAGAGTAGAGCCTAGACTACAGTTCGTTCGATATTCATGGCGTATTAACAAAGGATCACAAATATATCGCACCAAGTAAAAGCCGCAATGTATTACAAATCATGAGGCATACACTGGATTGCATATTGGTTTTGTCGAAATTCATTCAAAACCAAAATAATTGTTTTTAAAATAAATTATACATCTTCTGATTACAAAATCACTTGCCCGTGGAAGGAAACGTCTCTATTTACCCGTTTACCCACAGTTATGGTGCTTTTGCAGGTTATAATGGCACAATTATGCATTTTTCGCGTTTTCGACTGGTGTTTATCTACGATAACGGTCGAGCGCGTTCTGAAGTGTAGCAGTGGCAAGTAAATGAGAAATTCATTACTTACTCTGGGCACGCGAAGTACGTACACTTGCGACGTCTACCTAGATATTTGTTGTGGATATAACACGCGCGCGCCTCTTGCAATCACAATTAGTCAACTAGAAATTACTGAAGCGCTACAGACGCGCTGCTGCCGCGTCACTCCAGCACTTCTATTAGCGTCTAATTTAAAAGCGAAATAAACCTCTATCTTGAAAAGTTTTGTCATTTTACTTTTTATTAAAAAATAAGTTTGCAAATAAGCGCATTTCAATTCCATCTCTGATGGAAAATGACGATGAAGTCGACAATGAATCATGCACGCCTAAATAATGCTAATTCATTCTCACCTTGAAAAGGCCCAAGTTATACCGTTCGGGGAACAAATCTGCAGGCAGGGAAGTACACTCCATGGCCGCCTTTTGCTATGGTTATGAGAAGCACAATGCCACATACTACACCGCGTAACAGCAATAGTAATTTGTCAAGTACAGTAAATACCGTTACAAATATAACGAAACAAACAATCGAACATCGCGCAAACAATCGGCGTTTGGAACTGAAATTCACAATGACTTGCATTTGTCATTTTCGATCACGTGACACCTTGCACAAGCTTTTGCATTTGTATTGGCCAATTACTTATTCATAGCCAATTACAACAGCAATTACAACACACCGTACTCTTGATATAATAAAGACACAAGTAATCATGAAGAGCTTTTATCATGTGAAAGTCATAAAATTAATACGAACTACATGAAACAAGTATAAAGAGACTATACAGCGCATTTTATACGCCGACGACGCGCATTTACGCGCATTTACGCGCCGCAGACGCACTGTAGTGAATCTATTCTAAAGCGCGCAAACATCGCGTAGCAAGCAAGAAACTCACTTGACATCATAAAAAAAGCAAATGCATATGTAAAGTTTTATAACATCTCCTATTCCAACAGAAAAAAATATTGGCTAATTTCTTTCTTAGAATCTTTAAAAATCTCTCCTGAAAAACTACACGACATAAAATAATTGTATAGAC
This sequence comes from Hyposmocoma kahamanoa, assembly GCF_003589595.1. Taxonomy (NCBI): domain Eukaryota; kingdom Metazoa; phylum Arthropoda; class Insecta; order Lepidoptera; family Cosmopterigidae; genus Hyposmocoma; species Hyposmocoma kahamanoa. The sequence goes on along the minus strand of NW_020655702.1, from coordinate 3,912 downwards.
ATTTTTAAGGCGAAGATATTTAACGCGAGGTATATCAACGCGAGCGCAAATAAAATAAGAACTGGCGGAGAAAGTTTGACACAGATCCGACGACGACAAGCGCCCGATGGCGACTGACAGGGCAGCGGTTGGCGCGGCGTATCGTTAAGCCACTGGGCAATTTTGGGATATATGTGAATTTAATAACTGTAGGGCTTCAGATGAAAACCAAAATTTTGAAAGTTTTCTGTAGTACTTAAAGAGAAATATCTTCATTAATCAAAATCAAAAAGTAAGCAAAAAGTTAGATATTTTATTCTTAAATAATACATTTTAGAGTGACATTTTAGCCTGTGTTTAGGATTTTATGTGACCAGATAAAGTACTGCTTATCGTGTAACAAATTAGCACATACTTTAGACAATATCCTTAGGTGTATCCATTGACTTACAAATAAATGGACGACGGGTCTAATACAAAAACCACGAAAAAAATATCCCAAATCAACGTATTTAAACGTAGTGACATGTAAAGGAATATGAGAAAGCTAAAACGTTGAATTTAAATTGTAATGTCATCGCAGTACTGTCTAATTTTTCTTGCTTCGCTGTCAGTCGAACAAACGAAGACTAAAGCGTGAATGACGCTCTGTATACGATTTTAACGCCCCATAAATTCGGACACTTTTTAGCGCGGACCCGACGTCCATATAATTGTAAGTCAATGGGTGTATCGTATATTTTTTCTAAGAGCGCATTTAATAGTCAATTTGATCTAGCAAAATAGTTTTTTCCGCTTTTCCTCCAATGATTCGCCTTAAAAGATATTGCATTAAATACACACCCATTTGTGATCATAGCTGTAACACAAGAGTAGAAAATTCTTTGTTGTTTTTAACAACAACGAATTTTCGATTCTATTAGATTCTTGAAAATTTAGTCATTTTACAGATGTGGCGTTGTTACACCATGGGTTACATTACGTAATAATCTTCCCATACGAAACGTTGAAAACGATTTAAGAATATTAAATTCAGGTAGGAGGCAATAAAAGAGTCGTTTATTAAGTGTCTCAGGTAACTGGAGTTTAACTTGCGAAATGTCGGAGATTACACCAAGTTATTTTTAATTAATAAAAGGGCACTTTAACTTGAGCGCTTCATACGAAAATTTAATCCTATTTTGAAAGTTAACTAATGAAATTTTCTAGAAACTATTCGTCATGATCTGGGTCGTAGTTTGTCAGTTTCCGGTTAAATGATAAAGTTGTGGGCTATTAAAATCTCGTAACTTTCAACTAAATGGAACCCAACAACATTTGAAATTTTCGAGACCTGTTACAAAAAAATAGTTTTAAAAAATCAACAAATTATTTATATTGAAAATGAAACAATTTTATCAACCAAACAAACTAATATTTCGGGCCCTTTACAAGTGACATGGTCATAGCTGACTTAAGTCATCAACCAGTTATGTCTAATACTAAACCAAACCACCCTATTTTTCAATATTAGTTACAAAATATTATTAGTTACACAGATACTGTATAACCACTATGCTTTGAATTTTTTTTTACATGACAGGCAGATGACTCCATTCCACCTGATGTAAAATGGAATCACAACGTGAAGAAAGCTAGTACAGCTTGCCACCTCCACCCTGCATGCCTACAAGATGCCTCTTCACGCCTCGTTTGAAGGAGCCCAGATCGTAAGACGGAAGGAATACGTGCCCTGGAAGGGAGTTAAACTTCTCAACTGTGTGACAGAGGAAGGTGCCACCAAACCTTTTAGTTCTCGATGGAATACGGCTGGCTGGTGACTACGAAGGCCAGCACGCGTGCTTCGGAGCAGGAAAGGGGAGGGCGGGATAAGGTTGAACAGTTCTTCGGAGCACTCGCCATGGTACATCCGATAAAAAGCGCTAAGTGATGCAAAGTGTCTACGTACTTATAGAGGTTCAAGGTGTGATGAGACCTCTTATTTACAATATGAATTTTTACTAAATTAAATTTATGAATTAAAAAGAAATTGAAATAAATCTAAAAAGTTTATAATCTGAATCTTACACTAAAAAGACTTTTAATTCATTCCAAAGCGATAAAAAACTTTAGAACGACATTACAAAATTATATAACTTTTGTTATATTAACGAGAAAGATCACCTTTGAGATCGTACTAACAAATCACACATTAAAAACTTAAGTTAAAAAATTTAAGTAAGATGTATATTATTAGATACTATTACATCAACTTGTCTTGTAACTAGCGTAACATGAACATAATTCTACGCTTAATAAGCAAATCAGTACAATAGTATTTCCTTATATAAATTTAAGTCCATCATAATAATACAAGACAAAAAGACTTGTACAACCTCATCGACCCTATTCCACTTCATTAGAAAAAGACAGAAATATACAAAATCACCAAGCACGAAAAGGAAAACGGATCGATGGTAATAAAGTTTAATAACACGATAGTAAAATCGGATGAGAAAGATCAGATTCCCTTTGTTCGTTGTTATAAATGAGATTTCTCAATTGTTAATGGAAAATTAGATTATTATATAGTTTGTTTTAGTTCCAGTATATTGTCAAATCGTAGATTCCATGGCTGTCTGCAACTTTTATGACGTCTTTAACCAGTTCATTTATGATTGAGAAAACAATTATTTTATATACTTGTAAAAATGCAGTGTAGTGATCGCATGAATTCGAATGTCGGGTGCTTGTGACTGGTGGCAGTCAAACACGTCTGTTCTTCGAATCCCCATTCACAGAGATTGCTTAGATTAAAATTGGTCACCACCTCATAGCACGTTTTAGTGCTACGTCCATGCTAAACGTGTATTTTACAATGAGTACCGTCAGTAATCTTTGTACTGACTGAGCACGCTTCAGCACGCTTGATGCTGGCTTAACCCTCCTCAGTATCAATCGTGCTGAAAGGGTTGGTGGAGTTCTGGTGGATAGTAGTAATGTAAAGGTGGATTATTTCACATTAATAAAAACGTGTGCCAATGCTGATACCGCTTGGAATGTTCTGTAGACCGCAGATCTTGCTTAGTGAGTTTGGTAGTTCAAGTGGAAATAAATCCGGACTTATAAAAAGTATTTTAAAGTTTTCTGTGATGTTTTAAATGTTTATAGCATAAAAATATTTGGTAACTTGTAAAATGGTTAAAAAAAATAACGAGATGTGTTTGCTACCGCGATTGGGCAGGGAGTAACGATGGAACGTAACAAAATCAGAATGCGAGTGAAAGAATAGAACAACTCAAAATTTTGAATTTAAATACGAGTAGAAGAAAAAAATGAAACGATACGAATGGAGAGAAGCGATACAAAAAGGTGGGATAACGATGAAGGAGGTTACACCGTCATAGTGCTTATGACACATAACACCGATAAACGCTGAGGCTTTATAACCCAAACGTGTGTTTTATATGCTGCTTCGGCACACTTGATGTTCAAGCGTGCTGAAGATACGACGCTCGTTGTTCCATGACTATTAATTAATAATTCATCAGATTTTACTTGTGTTTGGTACGCAAGTAAAATCTGAAAAACGATTAAAATAAATATTTAAATAGATCGCTCTGAATGGTATTAACTCTGTGTGGTAAGTAAAGAAAGTGCTAGCGTAAATACCAGTCCAATGTAATAAAATGCAGCAGCGGGGGTAGGACCCGTCGGGCAGAACGCTTGCACGTTTCAACCTTACCAGCAAATACTGATCTAAAAAGTGACTCTAAAACTGAACTTCGACACACGCTACTCCGACAATATGTTACATCAACATGACTTTACTCAGACATTACGCTACTCCGACAATATGTTACATTGATATGACTTTACCCAGACATTACGCTACTCGGACAATATGTTACATCGACACGACTTTACTCAGACATTACGCTACTCCGACAATAT
>NW_020655701.1:0-21090 GCF_003589595.1 Hyposmocoma kahamanoa | reverse complement strand
GTTCGTGATCTCAAAGGTCTCATGAGTGGACTCGATGGAAACTGTTGTCGGAAATTTTTCGATCGAATCACCGCCGCGGAATCTCGTGATTGTGGACACGAACTGGTTCGTTACATGTCGAGCAAAAATTCGAGTTAAGTTCGTAGGTCATCCTTTAGTTTAGTTAATATGTCCGAATCTCGCAATGGTTTTCTATTTAAAAAGGATCACCTTTTTCTGCTTTGTCACAAAATCTAAAAAAATGCATTATAATTTCGAATTATTTTCAATAAATGTTGAGTAGTCGATTACAAGATGAAAAGATAACTGGGATCTAACGAGAGAGCGACAGGGTTTGTCCTGAGACCTGAGAAAGCTGAAACGCTCTTTCAGAAACTCAGGAGACGAAGGGTTATGAAGGATATTGTAGAGAACAGAGACAATATGCAAATTCCTGCGGAAACGAATGGGAAGCTATTTGAGTTGATTGCGATAGTGTGAGATTCGGTCAAATTTATAAAGGCCAAAGAATTGTTTTTTCAAACAAACCGTTTTTTTTTAATTCGCTTTATTTTCGATGAAGGTTGAGTACTAAGTCGATTTCAGGAGATTTTAATTTAATTGTTATTTATTGTTCCGCTAATTATGGTTTATGTTGTATAACTTTCGTCATTCATATACTATTGGACCTCGCAGATTTTATATTTATGATTAGGTGTGATCGGAATTGAAGGAGTTAATCTACCTAAAGTATGAACGTATTCTTAGTATGGACATACCCAATTCGTCATCAATGCGTGTAATATTTCTTTTTTGACTGTTTATTTTCTAAACATTCAAGATATATAGGAAATGAAACTATTTTTCCGGATTTAAATCGCGTATATTTGTTTTTCAAACAAACCGACGTTTCGGGCCCTTTACAGGTCCCATGGTCACGGTTGACAGTCAACCAATAAAACCAACCAAACAAGTACACGTACGTACACGATTTAAATCCGGAAAAATAGTTTCATTTCCTATGTGTAACAATCGCGAAAACCTAAGAACTCGATATTCAAAATATACTTTGTTTCATGTTTATTTTTTAAATGGCTAAAGTATTTAAATACGTAAGTACCTGTACAAAATGATTTGTAGCAAATACTTAATAGGATATAGTAATTTGTCGCCAATGAACTCAAATTTCTATAAATAATACGCATATTCAAATGAGCTCCGAGAAGTCCCGGGTTTTGTAGAAGGGAATGTCCACGTTTTTCTTTAGTTTAGCTAAATTAACTCCCCTCTATTCCGATCAGTGATGATTAGATTATTTATTTCTTAAATATAATATTAAAGTGTAAGAAATTATATCGAACTCTAAAAATAATTTAATATCAATTGAATAAAAATTTAAATACAATGAATAGCGACATCTCTAGCCGGGGCTGGTAGCTGTAACGGTATCTAACTGGGTGACGAAATGTCATAGATTTCTCATAGATGGCGCTACGGTTAAAAAGTCGTTGAAAAACCAAATACAAAGATACGACGCAAGCACGTGAGGTCCGCTGGTTCGTGCTATAGCTTAGTTGGTATAGCGTCTGGCACGGTATGCTAGAAGACGTCAGTTCGAATCCGGCCGGACCGAAGGACTTTTTCTGAGTGTTCGATCTTTGTATGTATTATTATATGGAGATCGTCAATCAAAAATGAAAACAATGGGAAACCAGTTCCTTTTTTTTCTACGAATTTGAAATAAAGCGTCAGAGCCTAATAGCCAAAACACATGAATCATTTTGTTGGCAAGCACGCTGTAATACCAATAAGAGGTTTGCGCACTACGTTCCATTAGTATCTTTTCCGAATTCGAGAAAAGACGGTCCGAAATGTCACTGGGATCATTTTATCTCTAGCGATATTCGTACTTTCTTGGATTCGTAACTGACTTAGTGCACAAGCGACATCCGAAGTATCCAAGTCTCAACTCTGCTTAGTATTTAACAGTTAACTAAATACCTAGTGGATGGTCCACTTAATTTGCTTTGTAAAGATGACCATATACCGACAAAACAACGAAACTTAACTCACCTTGTATATCTTGAGATCGGTGAATTTGACGTCAAATGAGTGGGGGTAGTACGGTGTACGTTTGCCGTAGAAATATTCGCGGATGCGGGCGTCGCGGCCTTCGGCGCGCTGCGACGAAGATCTCTCAACCACCTGTAGTTGCGTAATACGACATTACAGCATATATTATAAATAATTACTCAATGAAAAAGTATTTAGTTCACGGCAAAGCCTCGTGGCCTAAACACGGTACTCGACGCACAGATTAAAGTGATTAACATATCTTTTTATACCGAGTTCTTAGGTTTTCGCGATTTTACACATAGGAAATGAAACTATTTTTCCGTTTCCGTATATTTGTGTTTGACACAAGTCAAAGACCGTCGCGTAAACAAGTCTGCAGGACTGCGAGCATGTCATGGATAAACCTACACATTCAATGAAGTTTGACAAACCCCAGGTCCTTGCAAAAGAAGTCCGTTAATGTACCTAGGATGCTGCAAGAGGTCATTGAAATTAAAAAACATCCTAATTTCAACAGGGAAGATGGTTTCTCCGTGCCAGCAGTTTGGGATCCAGTATTAATAACTTTTGTAACTTTAGTGAAAAAAAATAAATAATCTCAGTAGAGAGTACTAAAAAAACCGACCTCAATAGTACGTGGAATTACGTCTATTTGCTAAGTTTTATTGAAATATCCCCTAGTTCGGCACTATACAGGACTTGACACTGGAGATAATAAAAATCGGTTCTCACTACTCAAAGTATATTGAGAGAAAAACGCCTTAAATTGGAGAAATAGCAAAATCAACCATTAAAATAATTGCTCCTAAATTAAAGTTTAGGCGGTACTTATAGAAATCTTCATGCGTGAACAGCCACCCTTAGAAGTGGATGATTATCTTCAAATCGCGACAAATACCGGAGTTATCGCGTAACATACATGCAAAAAAAAGAACATACAGTCGAATTGAGAACCTCCTCCTTTTTTGAAGTCGGTTAAAAAAAAGGGTGGTTTGTATTAATATTATATATAACTGGTTAATGACTGTACCACCTCAGTCAGCCGTGACCATGGGACCTGTTAAGGGCTCGAAACGTTGGTTTGTTTGAAAAAAACAAATATACGCGATTTAAATCCGGAAAAATAGTTTCATTTCCTATTATAACAACAATTGACTAATTTAGTAGACACTTCTCTTTGTATCAACTTGTTATGCAAATTCGTGAAATCTAGTTGAAACTCTCTCGTGTGCAGTGCGGCCATAAAGGTGGTTTCCCACCGGCGAGGCGAGACTAAATGAGGAGAGACGAGAATTTAAATCTCGCCGGCCTATTTCCACCAAAAATTTTGCTAATATCTCGCGCAAGCTCGCGCTGTGACTATGGATAGTGAAGATTCAGTGCTGTTCAATTCATCTAGCGATAAATAGGCGGCGGAAGTAACATGTCCCGTAAATTATTATTATTATTAAATATGCTAACGGAAGCAGAATCAGATAAAACCATCTATTTTTAAATCTCAAACCGTACGTACCCCACAATCTTGCAATTGATATTAAAAGCCATCGCGAGTTCGCTTGAGACCGTGCGGGCGCTAGCGAGATCGCGCGAGAAATCGTGTTTCCATTGCAGAGAATAATACTCTATACAGGCAGCAATACGGATCAATATTACATTAACAAATATACCAATTCTCGCCTCGTCAATCCAGACCATTTCCACCGAAGATGGGTTAGGAGAGAATTGAAATTTTATCATACAAATTTTAATCCTCGTCTCACCCCGACGGTGGAAAACCACCTTAACTTGTGTAAACTGTCACCCCCTCCCTCACTACGCAGCTACCTTAGGAACCCACTCAGTTAAATGGCCTGTAATATTGTCTCGAGTCTGAGTGCTTGCGGTATCATCGTTGTTTCGGATTTGCATAAACAAGTGCTTTAGTTTGGGATCACAGCAAAGTAAGTGATGTTATCTAATAAACTTATCGTGAATTAGTTTGTAATCAACACAGAGTTAAGTATTTGCTGTCTTACCCCGCCGCTCTTGGGCAGATAGACGACCTTCACGAACTTGGGCATGTCTCGCTTGAGCTCAATAAACAACCTCTCGTTGTCTAATACCAATATTACATCTACCTGAAAAACGAATTGGAAGAGTAAATATTATAAGCCAGACGCTTTAAGACAAACGCATGCCATTATCGCATCATGGCCTCAAATCTTTTAATTTTTTTGAAACCACTAGTCATTGTAAATACTTTGAGATTCCACCTGAGATTAAATTGAAACATCGAGAATATAACCAGAAATAGAGACGAAATAAGGGTCGTCCATCCCTGGCAATTCATCAGGTAAATGGGCCTTATATCACTTTTAAATATCGACTCTCGTTTACACTGAAATTACAAATTAGAAAGCTGAAATAGTACACCGTCTACAACTGTCCTGTGTGTACGTCTCCGTATATTCCAAAAATATTCTGTATTTATTGTAATAAAGATAATATCTCTAACAATGCCGTGCTGGTCTATTCGGTGGTGTGGGAAAAACAGTAAAAAATCTAATTACAAAACAAACGGAATCACATTTCATCGATAATTAAATATGTAATTTTTCAATTTTCGTCCATTATAGCAAAGCTGAAGTTAAACTGGTCGATTTGAAGTGAAACAATTGACGACTCCTGTCAATTTCTTCGATTTCAAGCTGGCCAATCGGAGTGCAGTTGTCACCGTAATGTTATGGCAGAATAGTTTTAAATCAAATTAAATGACATTTCGTCTCTACTTCTGGTTAGGTATATCATACTCGACGTATTGAAAATTATGATCATATTTGTTATTAAAAATCAGCTAAAATCTAGTTTGCAATAATTATTAATACAAAGATCGAACTAAGAAAAAATCATTCGATCCGGCTGGATCTGAATCAACGTCTTCCAGCAAACCGTGCCAGACCGTATGCCAACTTAACCACGGAACGAACTAGCGGATCTTACGAATTTTCTATGTGCTTGTTGCAGATCTAGTAGTGTCATCTGTGAGAAATCTGTGATAGCTTGTCTTCATACAGCTACCAGCAGCTGACTTTACTATGCATATCTTAATTTTCATCTCGTTTAATCAGTAATGTAGTATTCAAATCGCACCCCTGCACACCATCGCAAGAATGGCATAAGTGAAGTTACGTCAAAAATGTTTATTGCTCCATTGGATACAGAAAAATATAACCTACATCTTCCCCAATTCTTGTAACTCTGTCGACAATATTCATCGATAGAGTTACAAGAATTGGAGAGGATGTAAGGTTATATTTTTATGTATCCAATGGAGCAATGAACATTTTTGACCTATATTCATTTATGCCATTCTTCCATAAGGGGTGCGAAATGTATTTTTTAAGTCAAATCATTAGTAGACTACGCCATGGACATCACGTCGACTCACCATTGTAAAGCAGAGTACCACAAAATGGTAATGGCATTGACACAACATCGGCGCACAAATGAGATGATTCAAAATTAGCAGACCAGGGCTCCAAGTCTGTGTAACCCACAGATTGTGGTTGTATGGCAAAAAAAAAAATTGTAAAGCCTCTAGTTTGTTATCATTAATGCTATGGCTAAAAAGCCAACCGAATATAAAGAACCGCAGCAAACACATGGAGAAATTTTGTAGAACTCTTTGTGAAAAAGTTTGTTCAGGGAAGTACTGCCAATAAAATGACATGCTTTGCCTCAGTCTCATCTGATGTTAAGCAGCGACAACATATTTCGGACCGCGATATCGTATGATGTACAGATTTTCATTAAATAGTAAATTCCTTCGCTCAGGCTGGATTCGAATCGCCAGCAGCACCAGGGCCTTCAGGCAAGGTATGCTGAAGGCGCTGGTTCGAATAAAAAAAAAAGTAGTAGTAGAGCTCCTTGTGAAAGAGTTCGTCCAGGGAAGTATTGCCACCTTACCTATTTCTGCCGCCAAGCAGTAACGGTGCTGGTGAAAATACAGGCACATGGGAGTTTTCAAGTTATGTCTCAGGATTACGGGCGCAGTGGCAGTGCCCTCAAGATCTTTGGGATTTAAAGCTCTGAGTGGCACTGCAACTGTTATGGATTGTTAGTCCCGTCACTTGGTATTATAAAAAAATCGTAAAAATTTGGTAAGAGCGATAGCCACGTTGAGGCAACAGACTCTGGTTCCTATCCGGTCGGATCGAAGGAATTTTTCTTTTTGTTTGTTAGATCTTTTTCTCAATAAACTGTACTAACTTCAAATGCTTGAGCCGCATGTGTGAGCACTTTGTAACCAGCACCTTTAACCCATCCGCACGTGTTGATTATAACACCCGATGTTGACGCTGCAACACGTCATAATATAACTAATTATATTTATTTATATTTGATTATAACTTAATCTAAATACAGGTAAAATAAATGTAGAAAAAGCTGTGATATTATTAAAATAAATGACTATAACTTTTTTTAAATAGACCTCATAAGTTTGTAGAATTATATATATCGACTGTGAACTGGCAACCGGTACTATCTCAATTTCGACAATTTTACAGGATGAAGAAAAGAATTGTTTGCGTCATTTATGTAGCATCTGGTTAGAAGTTTGTACAAGTTGAAAGAAGTCGATTTTAAATGTATCTGAGATGGAATTTCTTGCAACGCTGCGGAGTATGAAATAGTATAAAATGGTATTAAAATGTGAAATCTTTAGAAAATTGTGATAGTCCCGGTTGCCAGTTCACAGTCGATATATGCCAGGTTTTATTAAAATCGGTTAACAGAAAGTGGAAGAAAGTTTTATTATTAAAAAACAAGTGCGCATTTGCCTTCCATCTGACCTGTTGGAAAGTGACGATGAAGTCGACGATGTAGCATGCACACCTAAATAATGCCTATGCACTCTCGCCTTGAAAAGGCGCATGCAGGGAATTCCACCGCCTAGCCGTTCGCCATATAAATGTGGAAGCGATACGCTTCGTGCGAATCCTTGGAATACCCACAACATAAGGATGAAACCCCAGCCTATGTCTGGTCCCCCGATGATGAAAAGGGGAAGGCGGAATTAAATAGCGCAATTCCCTCTCACAAATCTAATAAATCGGATCCCCTAATTTCCCACCCCTAGAGGTGGAATATTTTATTCAAATTTGAATGGGACCATAACTAAGGTGCCCTCTTTCTATCAAAAAAAGAATAATCGGACTCGGTTCACAAATGTCGGAGCAATCGCGTGACATAGTTGATTTGAGAACCTCCTCCTTTTTTAAACGGTTAAAAAGGAACCTTAATTTTGATATAATCATCATAAGGCGTTGTTGCGATGCCTAAACTAAGTACCTTAGGCATTTTGATAGGCATACTGACAATAAAATGGATCTAAAAATTAATATACGTGTCGGAGTTAAGGCCGGAAAGGGAGGAATTACTTAATAATTCACTCTTCGTTATCAATTCGTTCAGACTTTGAACAACTAATTGATTTCAATTAGTTGTTTTATGCACTTTCCACAGCAATTACTCCGAAAGTATACGAGATGGACGAGGTTAAAACGGATTCTAAATATCACGCGGCAAGTTCAGAGAGCGAGGCGGTACGTCTTCACAGTCCAAGTCGCTTACATAAAAAGGCCCCTCTCTCCGACCATACCCAGTTTGAGCTGTCACACAGCACACCAAACAGGCTAGTAAATCGTTTATCTAATAAATTACGTTTAACGTGATAGCTGGCTCCGACATACACATACACAACGTTGACTGGTATTAATATAAACTAGTTACCTTTCTTATTATTCTCGCACCTCTCAGCTATGACTTCCGCTAACCTAGACACTATGGTGTTGTACAATTCTAAATTGTCACCCGGGGACATGTGACCGAAGTGATAGACTAGAGGTGCTTGCTGGCTAAATCCTTCTTCTATTGATGCTGGTCTTTCTACGAGGAGGGCACCTGGAAGTATTAAATTATAAATCATATAAATATTAAATCATCATTGTCAACCCTTTAAATGTCCCTGAGCCACAGCACACACGAGTCTGCTGAGCCTTAACAAATTCGCACGAGCATATCGTGCCGTTGCCAAAAACGTTTCTTTACAGAATATTACATGAATACAAGAAATAATGATACTGACGTCCAATAAACGTTGACGTCTACAAACCGGCCGCCGACGATGCGTGTGTGTGCTAGCGATCATAGGTATATCGGTGAGTATTGTATTTATTTATTGTCACATGTACAGTCATATACACAAGACACCTGACCCCCCAAACTCGACCTGTTGGTACATAGTCAGGTGTTACAAATGTGTTACATTACGACTACAGTAGTACATGACCCTGAATATGGCACTGCAAGTAGTGCTTATTTACCCTGTGAAATTTCGTCAGACGTCATTATTAAGGTTTTGTATGGCCAAATAGCATTCCATTATGTCCTTCGATGAAATAAAAGAAATTAAAAAACATAATTACAGGCTAAAGGATTTCATCTAACAGAGGACAGATTCAGATAATCGGATAGATTCAAAATTATACCGACTTTATTTTGGACAAAAGACGACGAGGGCAACTTTAAGCCTATGGCCAGAGAAAATGACTTTCCTATGACGTCCTACATTTTTATTGTATGGGCCGTCTACACAATACGCTGCTTCAAATCGGGCATGAAGGGCCACTCGGTCCTTCGAACCGGATTTGAACCAGCATCCTCTTCCAAACCACATCATTCACTATATTATACTAGTATTGGAATAAAACCAAAAAAATTTATTACGTCAAAGTATGTTGTTCTACATCACTTATTAGTGTTAGGTACGTAGGTAGCTCGCGCGAATGTGTTAAGAAGATAGTTTAGGTCATAGTCTACAGGTCGTATTCCAGAATTCTACTCGACGCTCAAGTCAGGATTTGAGCAGACTTGAGTATGATTTGAAGCACTGGCAATACGACCCTAATGGCAAGGACTTGAGTATGATTTTCAGTGCTCACTGCAAAACTCATGTCCTGACTTGAGTATTGAGTTCTGGAATACGGCTCTATCATGCTGGCTCAATGCGAGTTCAGGATATCACATGTTTACCAAAGTGTTTCATCACAATGTCTTCTTCACTCTCAGTGTATATCTAAACATTCACATATGAAATGAACTTAGGAATCAAAATCGTGGGTACATTCCGCCACAATAATTCAAACTCATATTCCATAAATTTTAGTCACAGAATATTTGTTATGATAATTAATCAATGATAGAATACATGGAAATTCCTCAAATGCTTATTTTATTTGAAATCAATGCACAAACGTTCAATTAATTACATTTATAGCAAAGAAATGTCAATGCCTTAGTCAAGACAACATTAAATCATAACAAAGTGGAGAAACAAAAATCCGTAGTCTGTATTATTACGTGGTGTTATTAATTGCATCCATTTATTTTACAACTATCGATAACTGTGCTGGAAAAGAACCTTGACACCTGACACCTAGAGCACAGGTTTGATTTTTGTTTGACAATTTAAACTTTACTCCAAGAAGTTGTTACAAGACTGATATAACTATTACATGCCAAAAATAAAATCAAGTGACAACTTACCAATAGTGCCAGGTACGCTAATAGAACCTTGTCCAACATCCAAATCTACATAAATAGGCCTCCGAGCCATACGGACAGCGTAATTCAGTAGGAGGCGGGTTAGAGTCGACTTTCCAACATCGCCCGGTCCTACAACCATGGCTACTGGACCTCTTGTGTTTTCTTGTTCTGCTGAGACTCTCTGTTGTTCTAATGCTGCATGGACGTTGAGATATATTACCTAGTACATTATTAAATAAATTAACACCTACTATAATTACAAGGTGCATGTTTGTGATCTTGTATCTCTCTCTGACATGAAATGCCTTAGCATACACATTAAAATGATTAAACAACAGCATATGCCCCTAGTGCATGCCGATTCAGCATTGATGGGTTCAGATGTGCCAGTCCATTATTTGAATAGACAAATGACTAAGCAAAATGAACATGAAAGCACGCTGATGTGGACTTAACTTTCCGTCAATCTTCTTTAATTCGAAAATGTAATATGAAAATGTAAATAACTTACCATAGGAGTTTCTTTGGCAAGATAAGCCACCTCAGTTTTTCCTCTAAGTTCCACTGTACAACCATGCCACGTGAATACGGCCACTTTAGCACCCGTATGGAACTCATAAGGCTTCCCCTTCACAAGTTCTGTGCCGAATAACTCCGCGTAACCGCTTTTTACCTGGAAAAATTGTTGTGCAACGATACATTCAAACATATCGACAGTGTTTGAAGAAAGTTCTCATATATTTGGTGTCATTGTTATATATGTTTCAAAGTGCTACTAGAAAAATTTACCTCTAAAACCACTTTTTCGTTCTTAGATTCCACTTCGAAGCGGAGCTCCGAGTCAGGGTCAAGTTTGAACTCTTGTAGTTGGACTTCAGTCATTTTTCCGGGTTTTAATAAAAGTTACAAGTGTAATTCTTAGAATTCAAATGAAACGAATAACTGTTAGCAAAACCCGAAAAAAATATAGTTTTTAGCGATTTGTTTCACTTCACTTCACTTTTTATTTTTATGGCTCCATCAATATGAGAACGTTTGCATGCGTCTCACAAAAATAAATACTACAGACTATAAAAAAATACTCAGGCTTGACATTGACAATTCTTTCGATGCGATTTATTGTACAAGATATTTATTCACTTTATTTATAAAGTGAACATAACACGATGGAAAATAAACCATTCTGAGCATGCTACTAACTTCTTTTATAACATCAGAGTAATCTTTTAGTGAGCAAATGAGACAGTGTTTAGTTTTTTTTGCTAACGTTTTGTTTCACTAGGTACGTTTTTGGTTATTTTTTTATATTTATTGAATTATTTTATTTCACGTAGTAATTATTGTGTAATATTTCTTTTTAAATCTACTTTTAAGGAAAACATATATTTTTCAGCGATGAAAGCTTCATGAAAAAATATATTACCAGATTCCTCATCAAATCGAGTAGTCCTTTTTTGCATTTACAAAACGTATCAACGACATTCATTTTCAAAACATTGTTTTCAGTTTTCGATTTTATTACACTTTGTATTTTCCAGAAACATAAATACAATTTAAGTAAAAAATCTTCAAATATACATAGGTATAGAAAATGGAGAATTCGTTCTTCGAATATCGCGACAAGACGGGAGCCGGGAGCGACTCAGACGGTGAAATTATTGACAACAGCCTAATGGCTGAAGTGTATTATACTCCAAGGAAGAAACCTACTATAAAGAACCAGACAGTCTTCATAGCGGAATCTGAGGAGTCGTCTACAGATGGTAAGGATTTATTTCGGTTGTTTGAATAATTTATTATCTTAGGTTTTCGCAATTGTTACACATTAGAAATGAAACAATTTTTTCGAATCTGAGAGTCGTATTCTAGAACTGTACTCAATGCTCAAGTCAGGACTTGACTATTGCAGTGAGCACTGAAAATCATACTTAAGTTCTTGCCACTATAGTCGTATTTCCAGTGCTTGAAATCATACTCAAGTCTGCTCAAATCCTGACTTAAGTGTCGTATTCCAGAACTCTACTCAATGCTCAAGTCAGAATCTGAGTATGATTTCAAGCACTGGAAATACGACCGTAATGGCAGGGACTTGAGTATGATTTTGAGTGCTTTAAACCATACTGAAATCCTGACATGAGCATTGAGTAGAGTTGTAGAATACGACCCTAAGGGTCGTAACTGGAAAAACGACTCTAATGGCAAGGACTTGAGTATGAGTTCTAGTGCTTTGAATCATACTCAAATGCTGATTTGAGCATTGAGTACAGTTTTGGAATACGACCCTAAATCTCGTGTATTTCAGGCCCTTTTCAGGTCCCATGAACACGGCAGACTTAGGGTCATATTCCAGAACTGTACACAATGCTCAAGTTAGGATTTGAGCAGACTTGAGTAAGATTTCAAGCACTGGAAATACGACCCTAATGGCAAGGACTTGAGTATGATTTCTAGTGCTTTGAATCATACTCAAGTTCTGACTCGAGCATTGAGTATAGATCTAGAATACGACCCTGAGTCAAGAAATAGTTTCTTTATCAATAATTTTAGGTTATTACTCATGCCACAAAAAGTATTGCTTTTCCCAGTAAAATATTAAGTCAAAGAAAATTACCACTGGACAATTCAAATATAACTAAACCTTTTGTGTTAATGTAGTTAATTATAGTGAGTAAAATAAATATTAGTGCCAATGTTAACTAGACAATGAACACATGAACAAAGTGTCTTCCCCTTAACTAACATTGAAAGATATTTTGTTGATGGACAAATTCTATAAATAAGTAGAATTTTCATTAAGAATTGAAATTGTCATTAGTTATAAGGTTTTGTTTTGCTTTATAACAAATATATAATATTAAAAAATGTATTTCAGAAGACGTTAGTAGCGAAAGTGCAAGACCAATGGTTCCCAAAGTTGTTCTTAGAAAAAGTATCATAGCTGAGCCACTTGCTATAGCTAGCAGCGATGATGGTGAGATTTCCTCATTTTTCTACCACTTTTCTTTGCTTGCACTAAGACATGATTGAATGTCGAAAGGGAATTTAAAGTGTCATTCCAAGTGAACAATCACATGCCAAAAAAAATATATAATGCATTCCTATTACCCCACATAAGAAATTTATTCTCTATAGTCCATTTCTTTGGGCACTTAACTAAATGTAAACAATCTTGAGATGTCTATTTAATGAAATATACTTTTATAAAATGATTTTTACTTACCTTCAAATACAAAATTTAAATAACTTAGCTTCATATGAAATTGCATGCCTATTTTTATACCTATTGATTTGTAAAGCATATGTTTCAATAAAAAGATGTATCAAGATTGTTTACATTTAGTTAAGTACCTAAACTAATGGACTATAAGGTAGTAGTATTGCAAAAGAAATTGAGTTGTGAAATGATGTGGGTAGAAATTGTATGGCATAATAAAGCCAAAAATGCTTTAACGAATGAAAATCACAAAACTTCGTGACACGTGAACAGATCGCACTACTTATTGCACGTGTGCAGCTCGCAAGCATTTCACAATCATGCGCATCTGTCAGATTAGCATGCCCTCTATTTAAACATAAAACAGTTATCAACTAATGTCATTTGTAGCATATTTAAATCTCTCACCTTTGTATCATATCGATGGCATACACTATAATGCTTGCCATGGTGGTCAAAGAATTTTGCCCTGGGTGAGCCAGACGCACAGAACAGCAATGGTACATCGTGCGGGAAGACTCCTTAATTAGAATTATAAATACAAAGATCGAACAGTTACAAAAAATTCATTCGATCCGGCCGGATTCGAACCGACATCTTCTAGCAAACCGTGCAAAACGAAATGCCAACTAAACCACAAACGAACCAGTGGACCTCACGAATTTTTCTACGTGCTTGTTGTTGGCTCTTTGTATTTGGTTTTCAACGACTTTTTAGCCGTAGCGCCATCTATGAGAAATCTATGAAAGTATTTCGTCACCCGGTTGGGTAACTTTACAGCTACCAATTCTGGCTAGAGATGTCGCTATTAACTGTAATTAAATTTGTATTGAATTGATATTCAACTATTTTTTGTGAAATTACTCCACTAGTTTGTTATAATTATGAACACAAAGATCGAACACTCAGAAAAATTCCTTCGATCCGGCCGGATTCGAACCGACCGACATCTTCTAGCAAACCGTGCCAGACGCTATGCCAACTAAGCCACGGAACGAACCAGCGGACCTCGCAAATTTTTCTATGTGCTTGTTGTCGGATCTTTGTATTTGGTTTTCAACGACTTCTTATCCTTGTATTAATAATTATAACGAACTTGTGGAGTAGTTTCACAAAAAAATAATTGAATATCAATTCATTACAAATAGAATTATTGTCTTTGAACCATGTTTGAACAACATACCAAAGCACTCATCTCTCACTGATGTAGGCAGTTGCAAGTTCAAACACAAAGTTCAAAGTTACAATTATAAATAATGGATAGACTTACACCCTTAGTATATTTATCATAACATAATAACACTCGCACCTACAAAATTTGTGTAGATGGTAGCAGACGAGGCAGCATCAGGCAGCAGTCAGATATGTCATACAATAGGGTAGTCCTCAGCTCTTCAGATGAAGGTATAGCATACAGAAGTACATTTTATTTGGTAAATTAATATAAATAATTGGGAAACTGTAAACATCATGTGTCATGAATATAGCTAATCATATTTCTGCTGCCAAGCAGCAATATGGGCATCACTGTTCTTGGTTTTGAAGGGTAAGGGTACTGGTGCAATTACAGGTCCATGTGATTTGTTAACTTACGTCTCAGGAAGACAGCGGTCTAGCGTCTGTTTGCGATTTCTGCGTGTGGATCTACATGCTCGTAGCCGCTTCGGCACTGTGAAAGGGAAGACGCTAAGACCCGCGCGCCCGCACTTCCAGTCTAAATGAGCCCATACCCTTCTAAACCGGGACGCAGTAATGCTCACAACACTGCTTGGCAACGCTTTAAAATAGGTAAGGTGGCAGTACTACCCTGGACGAACACTTTGAGAAGGAGCCCTACTGCTGATAAAATATAAAAAAACCACTTTTTTTACAGAGGAACAGGAAGTATCCCCTGAATTAATACCAAAAAGACCTCCGATATTACGCCCAAAATTATCACCCAACGCATCCATAATCATGCGAAAGAAAAAC
Organism: Hyposmocoma kahamanoa; assembly: GCF_003589595.1. NCBI lineage: Eukaryota > Metazoa > Arthropoda > Insecta > Lepidoptera > Cosmopterigidae > Hyposmocoma > Hyposmocoma kahamanoa. The sequence continues at coordinate 6,263 of NW_020655701.1, read as the reverse complement.
AAACGAATGATAGTTATAGACTCCGACACTGACAATTCGATCGTCATTGAACACGATAGGCAGAAGAAACTCGCTTGTTTAAAAGATACACCTTTGAAGATTAACAATGACGATGTTAATATTAGGAAATCCCTACATAATGATAGTATTATGGACCAAAGTGATGAACCTAGTGATGAAAGTGACGACGAAGTACCGGAAAGTGACGGACCTCAGAAGACTAGTTCGATAAAAAGGTAATGGTAATAATAGTATTTACTTCTCCACAAAATACAAATAATTGGTACTTAAAGATCTTAGTTATTTATTAAAGTATAATATTAATAGACTAGATAAACCAAATTAATTTACTTTAAATTAAGTTTTTTTGATCGAGTTTTTAGGTTTTCACGATAGCTACAAATTGAAAATTAGACCGGCTATAATGCAGACGGAATTCCGTTCCGGAATATCGATTCGAGATTCCGTATATACATCACACACATACGATTATTCCCGTTCGGAATAACACTCCACTTGTTCTCACAGCGAAAGTACGTACGGAATTTACGACATTGTGTTGTGGCTCTAAAAAAAATGTATGGTAGACTTGCGTTCCGTTCCGAACGCAACGGCTGGAACGGCTTTTTCCGTGCGGAATTCCATTTGCACAAACCACCGGAATTTCGAATCGGCAAAACATTTGAACGGAATAGCCTGTAATTGTCTGATAAGTTCGTGATTTTTATGCTTTTGCTCGAAACGGGAGTCCGACTGTATGTGGCCGGCCTTAAACTGTTTTTTTCGGGTTACAATCGCGTAACTTTGTTTTTTCAATCAAACCAACGTTTCGGGTCTTTTCACGTCCCATTTCCACGGCTGACTGTAGTTTTTACTACGGGCTTACCGCTTAATTGAGTCGATTCTTGAGGTAGCTAAGCTTCTTCTGACGATATTCAATGAAAAAATGGCTTGTCTGTTCATTTCAATTATCAATAAAATAGTTTTTTTTTTTATTATCGTTTCACATGATAACATTTGACTCATTTGGCAGGCACTTTTTTCAAATAACCTACTTTCGAATATCGTCAGATACATTTTGTTGAAATTATCCCGTGTGCGCGACATAACTGTTACATAAACTGTCACGTTTATAAAATCTTACATGAAATCTTATTTTCGCCATTTTACAGAAACAAGAAACAAATGATTGAATCAAGTGACGAAACTGACGATGACGTAAAAGAACAAACCCGTGACGTAGTAGATGAAAGTGATGCCAAGCATCAAAGTGATGTAGAAGACCAGAGTGATGTAGAAGATCAAAGTGACCCGGACGACGGCGCTAATGAGGATCAAATGGTGATGTCTAGAGCAACCAGAATGAGCATAATGGGTATAGTTCCTAAGGATGACGACAGTGATGATTCTGATTTCATACAGTCTGATGAGGTTAGTAACATACACCGTGGACCTTTTGCGAAGTTTCGACTTATTTATTTATTTAATAGTTTATTATACAGGAAAAATACAACAAGTCACAAAGAATACAAGGGAAATCAAAAACAAAAGGTTCTGCTTATTTCTAATAGAAATTTCTTCCTGCAGACGTAAATACAGGACACTATAACTAAAAGAACGGGCATATGTGCACAACAAAACAAGAAAAAATATATAATTTAAAAATAATATAATAATATTAAATTGTTATAAATTATATAAATACTTAGATAAATACATATTTTATAATATAATGCCTAAGATATAGACTTAGGTAATTGATTGCATTGAATTAAGTAAGAATGAAATAATAAAACTTTTTTATATTAGGGCTCCCATTATATAGATGATCTCTCGTTCTCGATTCGTCGTTTCGATCAATCTCAAAGAACGCATCGTAACAACAAATCGTCCCCTATATGGGGGTTCCCTTTTATTGGAGTTGCAACGAATATTCGGTCACTGTTCGGTATTCGGTTTATTCAGTCTGTTTTTTCTATTCGCCCGAATCCCGAAAATCGGTGGATGGGAGTAGAAAAAAAACTGAGTTGCTATATATATATATATATATATATTGTAGTATTACATACAAAATGAATAAAATTGACTATTTTTTCATGCTGATAGACTTAAGGCCCATTTAGATGGAGAGAGTTTCTCGTCTCGAAGATGCGATTATCGAAAGAATATAAAAAACTTTCCTCGTCTAAACATTTGCGATTATCGACCGTCCACGTGAGCGATAATCTCCTCGCCTTTCAATATTGAACGTCTCCGTGTAAACAGAACTCGAAAGCAAAAATCGTATTTCGAGTTTCTGTGCCAGCCGTTTCTACCACGAGTGCAGTGCGCGAGGGTGTTTTGATTATCACTGCTTTTCTAAGACAAGAATTAATGGAACGAGAGCGAAAAAAAAATTTCAAATAACGGTGAGTGAGTGAGTGCCTCTGTGGTCGAATATAGCGTGGGCAATATAGTATTTAGGGTGCTCTCGTAACAAATATGGCACTCCTTTCTAAATCCAGGATGAAAAGTCGTGCCCGCACTTTTCAAATAATGGCAAGTTGGGTATCGTTTTTGAGGTATTTGGTGGTGCTCATTACGAACATAGCATTTATTTCTAAATCCAAGATGGCCGACACGACTTTTCAAGTAAATGTACTTTTCAATAAACACTCCTCACTAACTCCCCACTGACTCACTCCCCACTCACTCCCTACTGACTCACTCCCCACTCACTCCCTACTCACTCACTCACTCACTCACCACTCACTCACCCACTCATTCACCACACACTCACTCACTCACCACTCACTCTCTCTCTCACTCACTCACCCACTCACTCACCAGTCGCTCACTCACCACTCACACACTCACTCACTCACTCACCACTCACTCACTCACTCACTCACTCACTCACCATTCGCTCACTCACGCACGCACGCACGCACGCACGCACGCACGCACGCACGCACGCACTCACTCAGTCACTCACGCACTCACTCGCCCTATAAATTTATCATAATTGTCAGTTTTTGTTTGTGTCAGTAGTTATAAAATTAAAAAAAAAATGATAAATCAAAATTATATTTCTATACAGTGCAATGAACTTAATATTATCAGCAGTTTCAAATTTGAATGGTTTTTGCATCATTTTGATATATCCATAGTCATACCGCAGTAATCACAAATCTCGAATGGCAATTCTCTCACTTACGACGTTTCGACTTGTCTAAACACGATCTCGTATGAACTTGAAAAAATGTCATACGAGATCGTGTTTAGACAAGTCGAAAACTCGTAAGCAAGAATCTCCTTACTATATATTCCTCCGTATAAACAGTCGAGGAGGCGATTAAGTTGCTTGCGAATCTCGTATGACATAATCGTAGGAGATTTTAGTTCTTGCCTCAATGTAAACATTATGATACGATAATCTTATGGCGATTATTGCTTACGATAATCGCCTACGAGTTTTCGTCACGAAACGTGCGAGAAACTCTCCCCATCTAAATGGGCCTTTAGTCTCTTATAATAATGATTTTATTGTATTGGAAGGAAATAATCGGGACAGTAGAAGTTGGTCAAATTTAATAAAATGTTATTCATTTTGTACGAAAAAAAGTTCGTTAAATTTGATCTACTTCTGCTGTCCCGACTTTTTCTTCCCATACAATAAAATCATACTTATAAGAAACTGAGATCTAACAATCACAAACACAAAGACAAATTCCGCTTCGCTCCACAAATTCGTTCTTACTAACTGAGCTACAGAGCGAGTTAGCAGATCTTAGGAATTTCTTTGCTTTTTTTTTATATTTGACAACAACGTTGCACTGTGATTCCCCCATAGGCCATAAATCAAAAAAAATCATTGGCTTATCCCGGTTAGATCAACTCACTAAGTTAGTAACTAGTTAACAAGCTTCCAAAAACTATAAATATCAATGTAATTAGGTCACGTTATCATTCACTTTTGTGCATCGGAAGTGAGCGCATCGCGAGACTAATTATCACCACGTGTGAGTCATCGAAACTTAATCACTTTGTTTTTGAGTGTCACTATTCCAAATCAAGTGTTTACGTGTTGTGAAAGCATGGAGATCCAAGAGCATGGTATGTACTTTTATTATCAATTTTTTTTAATTTTTTTTATGCATACTTTTTTTTATATAATTTTTTTATTGAAGGCAGTTTTTTGGTGAAAATTTTTGGCATAACTTAATTTCCTTTAGACCTACAACTTTTGGCTGCGCTGAGCTGCACCTGAGGTATATGGTTTTTGAATAAGGAGTATGTCCTTATTAAGAGCTATAAGTTTCATTTGCATCTTGCTGCCTCTTCTTGGCTTAAAGGGGTGTCAAAGTATGCATGTCCATAGTATTGAATTTTTAATTTTTTTTTAAGTTCAGCTTTCATATTGTTTTAGGTACATTTTTCAAATGTTCTGTATCGAGGATGACAATTTTTGATATTTGGCACTCTAAAGTGGGTAATCCAAATGAAAAAATGCAACACGTCCTGAGCACTTTGACCGAAACATCATCCCTTTCTGACGACATCGAAAATATTGATTTAGAGACTTTAAGCCTTAAAATTAAGAATATTTGTAAACGAATTTCCCACTACTGGGCAAAGTCGAATCGTACTAGATCTAAATTCTTAGAAAAATATTCAGATTGGCTGCATGTCGTTGAAAATATTGATGTACAGCGAACTGAGTTACGTGTATCTCAGAGCTTTGACGAAGTTAAACCATCAACTTCTTCATCGCATGGCCGTCCGAGAATTAACTTTGACGACACCAGTAAACGTACAAAAAGGAGAAGATTGGCTAGTTTGTCCGATAGCTTGTCTTGTCCTGAAATCGATTCTAGCGAAGTTTTATCGCTCATTGTTGAAGCTCAGTTAACTCGACATCAATATATATTAGTAAAGAAATTTATAGACAATAAGTTTTCAAAAACCATTTTCCCATCTTACCAAAGTGTCGTGGAATCTAAAAAACACTGTTATCCTTCAGATATTACTGTTACAGAATCATCCGCCGAAGTCGAACTTCAAAGTTTATTAGATCATACTGCCAATCGGATTCTCAAGTCTCAAAAAGATGTTTTGGATAGTGTACCTAATGAGTCTCTAGATAAGATATCTTTGATAGGGAAATGGGGTTTCGATGGCAGTACAGGGCATTCAGAATATAAACAGTGTTTTTCTGACTCCACTCTTGAAGACAGTAGCCTGTTTGTTACTTCGTATGTGCCACTTCAGCTTGTTTTGACAACAGATAACAAAGAAAATTCAGTAGTTTTGTGGAAAAATCCTCGTCCTTCATCAACTCGATACTGTCGTCCTATACGCCTCCGATATTTGAAGGAATCGACTGCAGTGTCAGTTGAGGAAGAAGCTCATTTTAAAGATAAAATAAGGAACTTGCAGCCTACTGTTTTCAAGGAAGAAGATCGCGAATATCGCATTACTCATTGTTTGCAACTTACTATGGTAGATGGTAAAGTTTGTAATGCACTTAGTGGTGTTTCTTCATCAAAATGTTTTATTTGTAACGCCTTGCCCAGTGAAATGAACAAAATTGACGAATGTTTAAATAAGGAAGTCGATGAGAGTAAATATGAATTTGGTTTATCACCTCTTCACGCGTTAATACGTTTTTTTGAATATTTTGTTCATGTCGCGTACAAGTTAGATGTTAGGAAATGGCAAGCTAGGTCCGCTAATGACAAAATGCTTGTTGCTGCAAAAAAATCATATGTTCAGACTCAATTTAGAGAAAGATTAGGGCTTATAGTGGATAAGCCTAAAAGTGGCGGAAGCGGAACATCAAACGATGGTAATACAGCCAGGCGGTTTTTCTCGAATTCAGAAATTTCCGCTGAAATTACTGGGATCAAGAAGGATCTCCTAGATCGTTGCTGGATCATCCTTCAATGTTTAAATTCGGGATATAATATTAATAAGACGAACTTCGAAGAGTTCGCTTTAGAGACGGCTCGGCAGTTAGTTGCCGAGTATCCGTGGTATAACATGCCTGCTTCCGTTCACAAAGTTCTAATTCATGGTGCTAATGTTATAGATTACGGTTTGTTGTCAATCGGAGAGTTGTCTGAAGAAGCAGCTGAAGCGACTAACAAATACATCAAGTCTTTTAGAAAAAATCATACGCGTAAAATGAGTCGCATTGTGACCAACACAGATTTAGTAAATAGGCTGCTTCTTCATTCAGATCCCTTCATAACAGGTCTACGAAAGTTACCTGTTAAAAAAAA
>NW_020655700.1:0-11353 GCF_003589595.1 Hyposmocoma kahamanoa | reverse complement strand
TGGATCACTATTTTGGCCTAAGTTATTTAAGACAAATATTGTTCTTTGTAAGAGCTATTTAAGTTGGCTGTTGTTATTTCTTAATAATAAAAAACAAAAAAGAAAAACAAATTATTACAAAGTTAGCCTCATTGCAACTGAACCAAATGTTTATAATACCAAATATACGTAATGTACGCAGAGTTAGTATTATTATAGTGCCTATATTTATATGAATTAAATCAATATATTTGTTACACGATAATTTTATTATTGACATTTTTTTCATTTAATTCTGTCAATTTTTTGCGTGCTATATTCCAGCGTGACCATATTCGAGTTTTTGAAATTTGACTAGCCAGATAAAAATGTTCTATTTAGTCGGTTCTAGATCTAAATCTAGTTTTTTACGACTAGAACCGAATAAATCACGACTTTTTTTAGTGTAATCAGACGTAAGCTAGGTGTTGTGGTCCTGGAGACAGGAATGGTGCCGATGGAATAAGTTTATTCCAGAGTAAACAGTAAAACAACCTTTGAACGGTGGACCGACTAAATCTAGTTTTTTGCGACTAGAACCGACTAAATAGCGACTTTTTATCTCGGTAATCAAATTTCAAAAAATCGGCCATGGTCATGGTCATGGTTGGAATAAGCCACGCCAAATTTTTAGCTGTAGCGATAAGTCGACGCCTATAAATTTAAGATTCTTAAACTATAGATATTAACAGCTGTAACCGAAGTAAGTTTCTACTGAACAAACAAAGGAAACAATTATCAGAAGAGGGAATTTAATAATAATTAATTATTGAAGGGAAAAAATGAAATCATTGCAGTAATTTATAATTCAGTGTCGATGTATTCTACTAAGAAATACAAAAAACTACATGTATCTTAATATTCGGGTGCACTTCGGATTTCCATGTGCACCCGAATACAAATTGTCATGTCCGTAAATAAATTATATAGTAGTCGTCAATTAATTCTCATCTATAATTCTATATCGTCCACAAACCTATCTGGTCTGTGATATCATCATATTGTCATCCTGTGATTCAATAAATTGAATTATATTCTACAGATTTTTAAAGTTCAAATAAAGTTTTGCAATTAATTACTGATCCGTGTTACTATACGTTCATTAACATCGATTTGTATATTCCTTAAAATTTATTATTGTTATCCAAAGGCAGTGTGCGCCATCCATCGACAATTTTGGAATTTAGATGCGACATCTAGTACCTACTTTGGGAAGTTTGTGGTTAATTGCATAGCAATGTAGTTTTTACGTCGCTACAATAGATGGCAGCAAGAGTACAATTACTTAAGTATGTGGTATTTTCTGAAAAATCGTGTATTTCAACATTTTGACGTCAAGTTTAGAATATCTGAGAATGTACGTGTCTGAATAAATACTTTAGTCAGAGCCGACACGGCCGTAGAAGTCGCCGTTCAAAGACAGAAGTAAAATGAAATGATAAATCGAAAAATGACTCTGTTGACTAATTTAATTACATATATCTAATCCATATTCTTGCGTGTCTTCCACTGAAGTAGGCAGAGTTTATGGATCTTGGTGCGCAACGCTTCGTTTCATCCAGTCGCGTCTGCCTTTAAACATATATTAACGTTTCAGTTCTTTTTTTTCAATTTAATATGTTTTTGACTGTGGTGTTAATTAGGCATTTACCAATATTGGTTCGAAAACAGCAATGAATATTGAAAAAACTCAATTGTAAATTGAGATGGACATCTATTTAAGCAGTTTTTTGTTCGGAACTTGCGTAATTGTACCTATAAACGTAGCAATATTACGACCAAAGAATATTCGAGAATGTAGGTTGTAAAATTTACTATAATAATAAATAATAGATAGTCTGGCAATTTTTGGGGGAGGTTCAGCAGTGTACATCTTCCGGCGGATATGATGATGATGAAGATGATGAATAAATAATAATAATAATTTATTTAATAAAGAAAAACAATGACGTTACAAGGCGCATGCTTCGCCTATTCTCATATTAATTATACCATATTTTTATGATAGTTACGTTGGATATATCGAGCTAGTTTCCATACTTATGCCCAATTTATTTTGTATTTTAGTACCATTAACGGTTGATATTAACAAGAAATTTTTGAATATCCAATATCTTCTAAACAAGGGAGCGATTAATTTTAAAATTTTGCGACTAGAACCGACTAATTCACGACTTTTTCTGGGTGCAATCAGATCTAAGCTAGGGGCTGTAGTTCTCAAGATTCAAAAATGGTGCGTGGTGGCGTGGACAGTAAAACACCTTAATAACTTCAAAGTTTTTTACGACTAGAACCGACTAAACAGCGGTTTTTTTCTGGCTAGTAAAATTTTAAAAACTCTACCATGGTCACGCAGGCATTGACACGCGTTTGACGCACTTTCCAGTAACCGATTCCAATAAAACTTGGCAAATAGTTGTAATTCCATGCACTAGAGGTCGGTTTCATTGGTAGGTACTCTGTACTGCGATTATTAATTTTGAAAACCACAGCTTCTATATACTTGGCTAGATCTAATTTTAAATTACATGCATAAAATATCTTTTCCTTGTAATATTGTTCATATATTGATCGTCATCAATGGTCTAATTTGGCAGAGCCAACTTCGAGAACGAGATCAATCGTAGAATCCGAGTCGGTTTCGGAAAGGTCCGGGGTGATCGAATCAGAAATGAGGAGATTCGCAGAAGAACGAAAGTCACCGACATAGCTCAAAGAATTAGCAAGTTGAAGCGGCAAGTGGGCAGGGCACACAGAACTGACGGCCAGAATGCCAATGGAATGTTGAAGGAATGGAATGTGGAAGGCGTTCAGTAGGACGGCCCGCTACTAGATGTACGGAAGGCCTGATAAGGGCGGCGGATAACCGACGGATGCACGTCGCGTCCCGGCCGGTCTTGCAATCTTTGGGGGAGGTCTATGTTTAACAGTGGACGTCTTCCGGTTGATAATAATATGATAATGAAGATGATGTTGATTGATCATCAGCTACAATTATTTTCTGAACTTTGACAAATATTCATTTATTTATTTAGTTATTAGTCCCTCCTATAGGGCAGTGTGTGTTACAAACTAACTGATAATTTAACGCTTGCTAATATGGGTAGGTGGTGCTAATTCTAAACAACATAAAGGAATAGCCAGCATTATCCATAAAAATTTGATTCATTTATTTGTTATCACTAGAAATTATTGTAGCTTTGATCAATTGCAACCTGTCAATGTAAAACAAATTAGTTACAAAATTAATAAGTCGCGACATCTGGTGCACCAATAGGTACTAAATACCTGACAACGCTTTCTTGTATCGCGATTAGGTAGTACTCTTGAGTTACATGATATTATTATTAGCTTAATTGAATTTGGGGAAAAAAGCACTAGAAACCCTGTATCGTCAACACACATATAGACGACCACAGCCCGGGAATCGAACCCGGGACCTCTGCGTGACAGACCAGCATGGTTCATCCACGGAGGCGGTTAGGTTATCAAATATTGAAATTGTGGTAACCGTAAAACGGTAAAACAGTCGGAAGTGAAAACCCTAAAAATCATAATAATTTTGTTTGTTGACATATATCATCTTATTTGCCAAGCACTGTAAACTCTTGATATACTTACAAATATTGTTCTTATACGAATTTGGGGATAAATAAAATTGCAACAATATAGATAATAATTATTTTAATGATGAACTAACACTAGCGTAGTGTCAGAATGTACACACATATACTTACTTAACACACGTTTTATATACACACACTTGTTTAATTTAGTTTAAACTTAATCTGTACATTTTGATACAAGACTGGATTCTAAGGAATGAGCTTTGGTCTTAAATTAGGTTAAAAAAATAAATATATCATAATATGTCCAGGGCCGTTTTAGTTGGGGTCTGTTACGCAAACTTGGAGCCACTCTAGACTTAATCAATTTTTGAAATAAAAATCAACTGAACCACTACGTTGTTCCTGCTTGCAATGCTTTTTTTGCACGTGTAAAGACTGCTGTCGCTAGATTATCTTTTTGTAAACTGTCAAATGGGGTAAATATTTCGTAAACGTACAAAATACAGCTACAATATTATATCATAACGATGTTTTAATTACGTTTGTATTTTCTTGAAAAATTCGGAAATTAAATGTTCCGAAAGTACAGTCGAGGGACAAATATTTGGTATCTTTCTAAAGTTTTTTTTAAAGTACTGTCGCTATTAGTTCCACTTACATACAAAAGTTGATGAGTATAACAAACAATAAAGCATATGCTGTAAAATGATATGGCTTGAATAGGTAGTTACAGAAAAACGAAATGTCTTAAATCTATTCCTAAATTACATACTTTCTTGACACGTTGGATTTTTCTACAACTATTTAAATTATTGGGTTAGAATTTCAAGCCAGTTTAAATACAAACCACTGCGAATGTCATTTTTTTTACACATTTACAACTTATCGGTAAGTAATAAATAAATACTTCTAACTATCAATTTAGGTAAGGAAACAATTCACCAACACAAAGTCAACTTGCTCTAATTTTAAGGCGAGTTATGTGTTGTTTTTCTACAAACCAATTAACTTGCTTTGAATGAGTGTTTTTACTTTTGAATGCCAGTACGTTTCCTAGTATTGAACAAGGGTTCTTAAGGACATGGATTTTGAAAATTCGACTTTAAGTAGCACACCACAAGGCGGGTTTTTCGCCAACTCTGCTTCGTCCAGGTGAATTGCTTAGCGTATAATTTTAATAACATGGCATTTTGTACATAACATTCTCATTAAATAATTTTATGCTCAAAAATGGAAATAGATGATATGATTTTCATTTTTATGTGATATATTAACTATAAGTACTCCATAATTGATTGATTATGATGCGTCCGATTTTTATTTTAGGAACATGACAAATCTCTGGTCAACCACTGTAATCCGTGACTGTACACAATGATGTAACATTAATTTCAAAAGTCTCAAAAACACGAATTTATAATAAAAAGAGGTTTGCAATTTAGCTGGATTCTCGGCTATTTTCACTAGAACCAATAGTATTGCTGGCAGACGTAGTGGGTACCTCAGGGGCGACAATTAATCCCTCTTTGATTCTCTTTTTTTGTTTCATCCTTCTGTTTTGGAACCAGATTTTTACTTGAGTTTCGTTCAGCTGTAACGCTGACGCGATTTCTATTCTCCGTGCTCGTGTCAGATATTTGTTAAAGTGGAATTCCTTTTCTAGCTCCGTAAGTTGTTTGTTAGTGAAATTAGTGCGACCGGTGTTGTTCAGGTTGAGGAGTGGGTTGGTCATCATCTGATTAGCCGTGGGGGTCCGCATGCCGTCCTGGGGACTGCCCAGCACACTTTGGGCAACGAAGTCCGCTGGAGGTATCATTAGTTTTGGAACTGTAACAAAGAAAATTAATATATTACTTAAAGTTATTCCGTTACCTACTCAAGAAAAAGTACAATCTATTTAACAATTTTATATTCTTTTTCTCGAAGATAACCGGATATTCTGAGGCCTTGTTAAAAAAATAAAAGGTATCAAACACTAAGTTCTGCTATTTGGATGCTAAAGTAAAGTTGCTAAATAAGCTTGAAGGGGTGCAAAATCTATGTATCAGGTTTATCTTTGGCCTTCGTAAATTTGACCGAATCTCATACTATCACAATCAACTCAAGTGGCTTCCCATTCGTCTTCGCAGGAATTTGCGTATTGTCTCTGTTCTCTACAATATTCTTCATAACCCTTCATCTCCCAAGTATCTGAAAGAGCGTTTCAGCTTTCTCAGGTGTCAGGACAAACACTGTCGCTCTCTCGTTAGGTCCCAGTTTTCCTTCCTTCAATTCCGATTTTTATTCTCACCCCTTCACTGTTCATGCGGTCAGACTTTGGAACGCATTTCCTATTTCTGTTCACGAAAGTACATTATTTACTTTTAAATCGAGTGTTAAGGAGAAGTGTCATTATTTATCATTTCATTGTTTATTTGTGTCATTATTTATTTAGAAGTGTATTTTTAATATTAGGGGTTAAAGTATGAAATTGCCGTTTCGCACTGAAAAATTAAAACAATTTTTTTTTAAGATTAAATATATTTGTTTAATCAAAGTTTTTTTCCCTTGTTGTCTATACATTTCTGCCATGTAATCGGAAGGTCATTTAAACCTTTGCGATAGAACTCTGGAGACCTGGACTCCACAGCTGTGTGAAGGGATTTTTGTACTGCTTCCTGGGAATTTTATGTCCATACAAAAAAAAAATCAAATTGCGGGAAAAAATGGTAGTCGGTCGGGGCGAGGTCCGACGAATATGTAGGATGATGGATAATTTATATCTGCAGGTCTTGTAGTAGTAAAACTGTTTCTCAAGCAGTGTGAGGTGTTGCGTTATCATAGAGCAATAACGGTGAAGCTGTTTTGCTGCGAGTTCCGTCTTCATTATTCAAACGCCATATGTCATATTGTGGGTATGCTAACATTAAACCATGACGTTTCGTGGTAGTTTGATACGGATCGGCTTCCATCATTACCTTCAATTCAACGTTATTTACATTTGTGACTGGTCTTCCTCGTGGTTATTTCTTCAAGTCGTAATTTGCCGTATTGCCGGCGTTTCCCGTATTTGCGTATGCCGTATCCTCTCCAAATACAGCATTGACAGTTTCTGCTACGTTAACTCCATGTGGAAATTCATATTCGAAAATTAGGTACTCAGATTTTCGCTGTATCTGTCTCCACGTTAAAAGCTGAATGTAAAAACAATTGAAAGTCGAACAATCAAATATCATGTTTTTTAAGTTAAGCATGTTTTACTTTTCGTGTGAAAAACGTTTCACTCTGAAATCGGACACCATACAGGTTTAATTTTAATTTAAAGTGGCCAGTAAAATAAATCGGCAATTTCATATTTAAACCCCTATTATTAAATATTGTTTTACATAATTTTGGATTTGTGCACTTAAGCCCGTTATAGTAGTTATTTTGTCCTGTATTTAGGTTTGCAGGAAGAAATTTCTTATAGAAATAAGCAGTACCTTTTGTTTGTTTTCCTTTTGTTTAATATATTTTGTGCTTTTTCCAGTGCGATAAATATTTTTTTTTTAAAAGTACTTATTTTTATTGATACAAATATATATACATATAAGTGCATGTTGCTTCAACGTGGCTACCGCTGTTACCAGCTGAGGTACGGATCAAAGTCAAAGTCCAAGTTCGTTCCGAATCCGAGAATATATGTATATCGCTTGTACCTACACATAGAGATAAAAGGATCCCTGCGACATTACGGACCGTCATTTCTCGGATTCGGAACTTCTTACTGTGAAATTAGTAATACTGGACCAAATCGCATTATGCATCTTCTACTTTCGTCGAGTACCTATTACTTATTTGGCAATAGCTTCGAATAGATGTCGGTTCGCTCCGTCATTTGGTATCATAAAAAAAATTGGTTTAGATGGCTTTCTGCTACAACAAACTGCTTAATCACGTAAATATTTAGTGCGTACAAAAACGATCCTATTGAAATTTCAAAACTTCCTTTTGTTAGTAAAAGTTGAGCCCTTTTAGCTTTTCAAAATCCACAAATTTGTTTACACAAACATCTCATTGCTGGATGATCTCGTAAATGGCTGTTCAGTTCTTTTATGACAGGTGTCAATTTTTTACACACAATTCTGAGATAAAAGATATTTCAATGTGGACCTTACCACCCGCTGTGGAAGAGTGACTTAGTAAGTACAATACCAAATTATTTTTGCTGTTAGCTATGCTTTAAGCAGATTCTTAGTTTTAAATGTATCCAACTGTATTGATTAGTTGGTCAAAATATAAAAATGCCAAGATGTTTTTGCTGCTAAGTATAGATAAGTGTCTTTACGCAAATCCTTGGATTTCATTTATTCATGTGTGTTTTATAAATTGGTCACGACAAGCAGTAAACGACATAAACATACCTGTCGAATTTAATACGTTTATCAAATAACACTCTTCAGGCTTAAAAATAAAATGTACAGATTCTTTTCCACTTGCGGTTTGATTTTCTAAGTTGCTTCCTTTAGACAGCTGTGTACATTCGGCATAATATATTAGTTCACGTGCAGACATAGACTAATAGTGCGTTAAGTCATTTGCAAGTCAATTAGTATGCAGTCGGTAATAAAATAAGGTGTGTGCTTACTTAGTATCTAGCTGTTGATTGTATTTATTTATTAAAATATTCTTTTTTACAACTCTGAAGTTCAAAGAAGGAAGTTATTACAGATAAAAAAAGACGTCACAAATTAATAATACAATTGGCATGCAAATGGGTATTCTACCATAGCCCTTAATGGCTGACATTTTAATGCAATATTATGATTGCAATATTTAAAAAAGACTGTAAATTGAAATTGGGAATGATACTATTTTTTCGGATCTAAATCACGAATATTTGTTCTTTCAAACCAACCGTTTTATTTGTTTTTTTTTCTTCAAAAAAACTGCCTTTGTGGTCGAATGGTTACCATGCGGGATTGCCACGCAGAGGTTCCGGGTTCGATTACGGGCCGGGAGAAATATTTGTATGTATGACCTACATTTGTTTCTCTCGTGAGTTTGGGTGTAATTTATGGTTGTCTATGTGTGTGTCCATGTCACCCGCGATACAGGGTTTCCTTAGTGCGAGGCTGTGAGTATGTGTGTTCTTCTTAATATTAACTTTTACAAGTCCCATGCCGCCGTGACCGATTTGAACTGGTATAACAGTTTCATTTCCAGTATGTAGTAAACGCGAAAACCTAAGAAATCCATATGTGAATACAAATGATTTCCACTAATAAAAAAGTTTTTGCTAAGTATTACTTAGTAAAAACAATTTTCGACAGCCAGCCATTGAGACTATTAGCGCAAAAGTGGTGTAAACCACATTAATTTTTTTTTCTACCATATTGCTTTATATGATACTAAGTACATAATTTTATTTATATTTGGATGCTATTTTCATGTATAAAAAAATAATATTTAATAATTGGTTACATACGCGGGAACATTAAGTTCAATAATACAAAGCATTCACGTTGACTTGTTCGTTGTGCTGTTTGCACTTCACTTTTAAGTTGGAATAAAGTTTTGACGTGAGCTATTGTGAGAAAGTAAACAGGATTTATGGAAGTGTCACGGTTATTATCTAATTGTTCGTCTGATTGACAGTTTGGGCATGTTCTTGGGATCAGGTGGCTATAGCCAGGAAGTGAATTTTTTATTAAAATGCTATAAGAATTTAAAAAAAAAATGGATACTTAATATCGTATAAATGTATTTTATTTACCACGAGGTTTCGGATGTGCAACGTCCATGGTCTCGAGGGGACAGATATACGATATATTACTTATTGTTATATACCATTGATTTACAAATAAATGGACGACGGGGGTAATACAAAAACCACGAAAAAAATGTCCCAAGTCAACCTATTTAAACGTAGTGACATTTAAAGGAATATGAAAAAGCTAAAACGTTGAATTTAAATTGTAATGTCATCGCAGTACTGTCTAATTTTGCTTGCTTCGCTGTCAGTCGAACAAACGAAGACTAAAGCGTGAATGACGCTCTGTATACGATTTTAACGCCCTATAAGTTCGGACACTTTTTAGCGCGGACCCGACGTCCATATAATTGTAAGTCAATGTTATATACGGATGAATTTTATGCCATTATCAATAAAAAGTCAGCGTCGTTACTCTGAAAGGTTTGCGTGCCAGCTCCAGCCCTATACTGGAAGCTATTGTCAGTAGACGCCTACTATGCGGCAGCATGTTTCGCCTCGCGCATGACGCATTCCAATCCATATCCACTCACTTTCGAGATATGGCAGTTTGAAGTTTAAAAGTGTTTCTCACTCTTGTTTTACTTTCAAAACTTACGATGGCATGTGACTCCAGAGACATTTATTTATGTTTATAGGTTGGATATTTTTGCTGATCCAAGAGGTTAGACTTTAGGAACCGTTTGGTACATACAAGTAAGTTTTTAGTACTGCTAACATGGTTTTTAAGAATCAAGAAAAAAAAATTAATATTTATATATTAATAAAATTAAATTATTTTTTTAGCGACGGTTAAAAATAATTTAGTTATATGTTTGTTCGGTTCTTAATTCTCTTGAACTATTATTTTTTTTACTATTACATTGTTAATAGTAAGTCATTTACATATCATACATATCTACAACTATTCTATTTGGTAACTTATCACAAACTCAAATTTTTTTTCCAAAATAAAAAAATCCTGTTTGGGATCCAGTATTTCCTCTAATGAAAAATCCCAAACAGACATAAGACTGCAGTACTAATTAATATGTTTTAGTTTATTCTAATTTCTATTAATAATTAATAATAAATTAAACTTAATAAAAATTCATTCAATAAAATAATTTGTAAAACTTAATGTAGCGTAAATTGGAATGTTTTCTTTGTATAATTAAAAATAAGGTATTTAATTAATAACTATTGTAACTATAGTGAAAAAATAGTCTGGTTTGCATTAATATTAGACGTAACTGGTTGAAGACTGTGCTACCTCAGTCAACCGTGACCATGGGACCTGTAAAGGGCCCGAAACGTCGGTTTGTTTGAAAAAACAAATATACGCGATTTAAATCCGGAAAAATAGTTTCATTTCCTATGTGTAACAATCGCGAAAACCTAAGAACTCGATAAAATAACGTTTGTTCGAATTTTCATTACACCGAAAACCGAATCCAACATATTCTTTCAGGATATGTTGGATGTTTATCGCAAAGACACGATTAGGTTAGGTTAAGTTAGGTTTTGAGGTAACCATTATATTTCCTGTTATTAACTTCTTGATTTTTTAAATATTTTATAATGTAATTTAATGTATACAAATTAAGATATAATTTATTTTGCTGGTCTACTGATAGAAACAGCGAAGTCGGTTCTTTAAATCCACATTATTTTTATATCATCACAAAACTATCAACTCCCTGATTCAGTTTCTCTAATTAGAAATTCGTCTATGGTAACATTTTTACTATCCTTTATATAATATTTCTATTTTACGTGTTACATTATACATTAATAGAATCTTTGTCCTGCAGATACGGCCGGTGAGGGCAATTTACAATCTGGGCCCCAGATTTTTCTTACACCGGCGTCGCAGTACATTTACGAAAATGTTATTTGTGTTAAGATGAATAGCAATTATTTTATAAAAAATAGTGACAGACATAACATTTCCACGAGGAATAAAAATAAATTAGCTATTCTTGACATATTCATTTAAAGGGCAATGTATACGCTTCTATAATAAGATTCCGGTTGATATTCAAAATTTGCCATT
>NW_020655699.1:19981-20766 GCF_003589595.1 Hyposmocoma kahamanoa | reverse complement strand
ATATTTGTATTGCAAAAACGAGCGATTCGTTCTGTGTACCGTCTAGGTAAAATATACATAATTTCAATAAGAAAGAAGATATCCATAATATTAGCCTTAGAGCTAAGTCCAAACTCATGGTACCACGATTTCGTTTAACCAAGGTGAACAACTCTTTTATGGGGAACTGTATACGTTTTTGCAATAAGATTCCGGAGCATATATTAAATTTATCATTTCCTAAGTTTAAAAACTACATTAAAAATATTTCCATCGAAAAATCATATTACAAAATTGAAGACTACGTGTTAGATAAAGATGTATGGAAAGACGACATGGCTCCAGAATCCACACAAATTTGATTCAAAGTGTATTCCATAGCATTTAAGTTTATTTGAAAAGAGCAATCCCTAGAGTTTCTTGATCGTTCTTCTCAGGGAGGTCAGCATAGTGTTAGAGCAGTAGCTTAAATGTGACGTTTTCAAGTGTAAATAGACAGAGACATAAGTGGAAAAGTCCCACGTGCCTGAATTTCACCAGCACCCTTATCCTTCAAAACCTGAACACATTAATGCTGACATTACTGCTTGGCGGTAGAAATAGGTAAGGTGGCAGTACTTTTTTTTTACGAGGGGATATCTTTATAGATACCCCTGAGCCCAGGGAGACTCAAGGGTTATGTGTGAGGGAGGGCCACCGCCTCCCAGGACTCCTCGCTACCGAGCATGGCGGCAACCACGCCCGGCATCGAGAGATCCCGCCCTATTGTCCCCGTCAGAGTGCGGCGCTGCTCATCCCACCGGCTG
>NW_020655699.1:0-19971 GCF_003589595.1 Hyposmocoma kahamanoa | reverse complement strand
ATCTTTATTTAAGGAGGGTTTTTTTCTTAATTAGAAAACGTCACTCCCATAATGACAGGCTCCTCTACGGTCTTCGCTTAACTCCCACATCGACTAATCTATACAATATTTTTTCTTCCTTTGACCTAGGGGAAGATAAAAAAATGTTACATACACCCAAATCTGCCAAATGGCAATCCAAACTATAAGAGACATCCCTTCTTTCGGTTCCGTTCCGTAGACACTCCGTCAAGAAATTTTAAGAAATTCTCTAGTACTTCAGTACCCTAGTTTGAGACCAAGTTTGCTAGCTACAATGTTATTAGTAAGTAAGGACAATAACAGTGTTATTCTTGACGAGCCGAGATTTTATCTACGACTTTGTCAAACATACAAATGTGTATGTATGTAAATACGCTCTAATTGCGATTTCCAGAAACGTTGTTATCAATCTATGTCTATGTACACTACGGAGCGGACTTAGACTCTAGCAACAGCAGACAGCGCACTAGCCTAAGGAGCTATGAAACGGGCTATGTTGGGTATCTTTCTTCGAGATCGGCTCCGAAAAACTCAGATCCGAGTAGAACGCCGATATCAATAGAATCTTTGTCCTGCAGAAAAGTGCGGTGAAGGCAATTTACAATCTGGGCGCCGGAATGTCTCTGTGGGATAAGTTTAACGTTCTTACACTAGCGTCACAGTACATTTATTAAAATGTAGTTTATATTAAGAAGAATAATAATTTATTTATGAAAAATAGTGGAATAAATATAAACTAGCCTTGAAAGTTACAAATTCATTTAAGGGGCAATTAAGTCAATGGGGGCAATGTTTATACATTATACAACTTCTGCGTACTTGGATGAGAAATATGCGTGGTGGTAACCCGTTTAGCTCTTGGAGGTAGTCTCGATCTATGATTTTTGAACAAAAAATACATTGTAAACGATAAATATTTACAAATGTTTATTTACAAAGAGCAACCCCTTAGAGTTTCTTGCTCATTCTTCTTAGGGGAATCAAACTTACGAATGAGCGATACGGTTTATCATGTGTAACAATTATGCTTCCCTATGAAATTATGCTTATTTTTATTTTGAGCGAATTTGATCGACATAGCCAAGGTAGCCAGCAGAAAGTAACAGTGGGCAAGGCATGTATGTCATAGACAAGATCATAAATAGAGTAGAAGGGTGCTTGTGTGCGACTGGGAACCCAGAGAAGAGTACAGAAGCGCAAGCAGGCAATCAATGCGCTGAACAGATGAAAACTGAACCTTCTCAAAATGGCGAGGGCAAAATTGAATGTAGAACGCGTTATACGAGCGGACCAGTCCAGCTTTTAAGTTTCGTGTCCCGCTATCTCCAAAATACTAATAATATCCGGCTTTGACAAAATTACATTAATAAAGCGGAAAACATATAAAGCCAGCCCACCAGACTACACAAGATTAGTTCTTTTTTAATTTTTGATCTTTAAACATTTTCAGTTCTTTTTAAAAATTGTTCAATCATTAAAACATTTCACAACTATAATAATCGTGTTGTATTTTTAAAACAATAATAAAGCGACACTGGGCGTCCCGCTCTGAGAAAAAATAATGGTCACGTTCGTTATACCAGAAAGAATGACGCGCATTAAGAAAGACCTACACTTAGCATTAGGTGGATAGCAATTCAAAATTAAAAAAGAAAGAACATATATGCCTAGGAACTTTATTATACCTGTGTCTATAAATGTGTAAATCTAGTGCTATGTTTGCTTTAACAGCTACAATTCTCAATCTGTAATCCACAATTTGTACACAATTTAACTCTAGTTACTCGCACGAGTAACTAGAGGCCAGCTTTTATTACGAATCGAGTCATGAAAAAGAACCTGATAAAATACCTTAATTAATTAATAAAATATCTGACGATAGCTGCATGATAAAATACCTTAAATTCCTTTGCGTTTATGTTGCGAATGTGCAATTAAAAACAACTACAATGGCGGCTGTCGTTAAATAGTAGTTTATGTGACGTACATAATAAAAGGCATTAAAACACGAGTGTGGGTTCTCGCCTATCGGCTCGTTTCATAAAAACATCACACACTCGTGTGATGTTTTTTGTCTAATTATGTACAGTTACATACACTGCTTTATCTATACACATATTATAAACCCTCTATGATGTATTCAGGAACCGCATGTTGCCACAGGCATTGCGGCATTGATTAGAGCTATTAGCAATCAACTTCAGCTTTTGTATCTATGGCTCCGTCGTTTTGCGCGACGATTTCGCCAACGTCAGGGTTGAAAGACATGTAGAGCGGTGGTGAGATAGATTGCCGGTTATTAAAATACTTCGGCGGTTATTATTCACATTGACGGTTATATATATTTCTTTTTTTTTAATGACATTACAAAAATATAATTTGAGGGCTCATGTTATTTTCTTTCTTTTGGAAACATTTTAGGAAGTTTTATTTAGCGGGAAATAAAAAATAAAATCGTTTGATGGAAAAAGGATGGAAAAAGAAAAAAATATATACGAAAGATAATGGGAGAATACGGGAAGAATGAAGAATATTCATTTTTCAAAAAAATTAAGACTGTTCAGAAATGGGACTTTTTCTCCGACTCATCATTAGTTGGGACAGAAAATTATGAAATGAATGTGGTCGAGCGGAGGCTATTCGGAGCTGGTTACAGATTTATGTTATTAAGTTTTAGAAATTTGTATAAAGTGAATACTAGTGGAGAGTGTGCGTTGGCTAGGAAATAGTTGATATTTATTGGGCGAGGAATATTTTCGGAAAGCAAATCGTGAAGTGGGAAGCTTATTAGGGGGCAGTTAAAAAATAAGTGTTCTAGAGTGCCTTCCTCTAGTCCACATTCGCAGAGGGAGTGATCACGTACTTTAATTTTGGCTAGGAAAACCGGGGAGCAAACGTGACCCGGTCTCAGTCTCTAATCATTGATGAATAAGGTTTAGGTATGTGTTTGTAGCGGAAGAACCAAGGTTTGCATGGTATATTTGGTTGGAGACAGCCAAAGTGTTTACCTTTTAGTAAGAGCGATTTTTGGAAAGTTTCGTCCCAGCTCCTGAAAAATTTTGGTTTAGCCGAACAACGTAGATCTCGGGAGAAGTAGCCTAAGTGGTCCGGCAAGCCGGATGAGATAGCATCCTTTGCAAACCTATTAGCAGTTTCATTGCCGCCTATCCCTTTGTGTCCAGGGATCCAGGCTAAGGCTACGTCGATATTAGATGAATGACAGTCAAATAATATATATATAGTTATATATATTTCTTTAATTTGAAGGGTGATATGGAAATTATTTCTTGAGTGGAATGGTAACTTGATAATATCTTGCAGGCAGCAACGGCAATCTGAGAAAATTATCGTCTTATTTAGTCGGTGTGACTTCACGTACAAGATGGCTTCCAGAACGGCGACAGATTCACCAGTGTACACAGTTGAGGTGGGAGAGCATTTAAAGCTTAATATTACACTGTACTTTGGGATCCAGACCGCTGCACTGACATTGCCATCGTCCTGCAATTTTGAGGCGTCTGTAAAGATGGAGAGCCAGTCGTGCCAGTTATTGTTTAAGATCTTTGAAAATTCGTAGTTAGCATTGACAGAGTCCTTACAAACACCAAAGTTGATGATTACACGTGGCCGATAGGTTAGCTCTTCAAAAGGGATCTGAAATAGGGGGTTTTTGGGGATTTTCACAATAGGGGAAGGGAGGTTTTTCAAGATATTTAAGCTTTTAATTAAGGGCTTCCCTATGGGTCCAATAGGGTGATGAAGCGACACCATCAGATAGGTTTTATAGTTTTTCTAATAGGGGATGATTCGAATATTGGGCGATGTTAAATAAATATCTCTCGCTCATGAACTGACGCCTGAGGTGTAATGGAGGTTCGATTCTCTCGACTTGGAGGGCATTTATAGGAGATGATTTCATGGCTCCAGTGATGAGTCTTAAACATTTAGATTGAATGAGGGTGAGTTTAGTTAGGGCCAATTTGCTACACGGTTCTAGAATGAAGCTGCCGTAGTCGAAGTGGCTGCGGATTACAGCATTGTATACCTAATATTTTTTGGTTAAATGGGTGAGAGCCCCAGCGAACGCCAGATAGTGATCTCAAAACGTTGACGCCTTTCTCAGCTTTATTACAGATATAGTTCAGATGTTGGACTCCAGATAATTTTGAGTCAAATATGATACCCAAAAACTTAGCACAATTTGAGATAGGGATTGGTTGATCGTTGACTGAAATCTCGAGAGTGGGCACGGCTCTTTTACGTGAGAAGATAACTGCGTTTGATTTGCTAGGGGAGAGAGTCAGGCCGTGATCCAGAAGAAGTGGCCTGAAGAAGGTCCTTGGAGGAGATGTATAAGGCTA
Source organism: Hyposmocoma kahamanoa (assembly GCF_003589595.1). Taxonomy (NCBI): domain Eukaryota; kingdom Metazoa; phylum Arthropoda; class Insecta; order Lepidoptera; family Cosmopterigidae; genus Hyposmocoma; species Hyposmocoma kahamanoa. The sequence continues at coordinate 15,589 of NW_020655699.1, read as the reverse complement.
TATCAACGGCGTATTGTAAGACGTTACAAAAACATGATACAGTTTGATCAAGGCCATATGTATAAAGGTTATATAATAATGGACTCAGCACAGAGCCTTGTGGAAGATCTTACCAGATTGACCTTGGAGTTTCCAATTCACCATTGACACCTACCGTGACAAACCTGGACATGAGTAAGCTGCAAATAATGTTAGTCAGCCTCACTGGAAGGCAAAGTTGAAGCAGTTTTCGTCTGAGCAAGGGAAGTTGGACACTGTCGTAGGCAGCTGAAATATCTAGGAAGACGCCTATTGCAGACTCATTCATAGAGAACGCTTGGCGGATGTCCGTGGAGAAAATACTGAGGCTGTCTAGGGTGCTCATGCCCCTTCTAAAGCCAAACTAAGTTCTTGAGAGGATACCTCTTTTCTCTACTATCCATTCTAACCTGTTTTTAACGAGGTGTTCGAATATCTTGCACAGAGTAGAGGACAGGGCGATTGGTCTTTATGAGCTTGATTGATTTGGATCCTTGCCCGATTTTAATATTGGGATTACGATCTGAAGTTTCCAGGCAACGGGGACTGACCCATTCGAAAAAATGTGGTTCAAAATATCAAGGAATACTTTTTTAGCATGGAGTGAGGAGTTGATGATGAAGGAATATGGGATACCGTCGGCGCCCGGGGAAGTGTCTTGTAGACCGTCAAGAGCAGAATATAGTTCAGCAAGTGAGAAAAGGGAGTCCATACTGTCTGTGGAATTGATATCAGAAAAGGTTAAAAGTTATCTTTGCAGGGAACGAAAGAGGGAGCCAGCTTGCTGACAAAGCCCGGGAGCCACGGGGCTGTGTCATTGGAAGCAATATTATAATTATGGTTTTGAGAACGTCGATATGCGCTTAATTGTCTCCAGACGAGTGTGGGCGGAGTGCGGAGGAAAGGGATTCACAAGAGTTTCGCCAACCTAACATCTTTTTTTAGCTAAGAATCTTTTTGACATTGCTGTGATCTTTTCAAAATCTAGATATTTCGGGAGCGAAGTTAGGTCTTCACAGAACTCACGCTCAGCTTCGTTGCGTTTTTTAATTTCTGCAGAACAGTCTAAATCCCACCAAGGCGGAGAGGAGATTCTGGACCGAGCGGAATTTTTAAGCGGAATAGAGTCGTTTGCAGTGGTTAGCAAGAGGGAAACGAACACATTGTACATCTCAAGAAAATTGGAGTTGTCGATATCTTGGATCTGGGTTGCCAGGTTAGCATCCACGAGGCGGGAGAATTTAAAAAATTGACCATTTTGTTTGATGAGAGATATAAAAGATTCTAGTACAGGGAGAACATTGGGCGGTATGATTTCGCTAAATCTGGAAACTATATTAATTAGAGAAGACAGTGGTAGTTCGATGAGGTTGTCATTGGGTGAAGGCGAAGGGGTTTTCCCTCGGGGGAGATTCAAGGCGCACCCATTAGGTAGTTCAGATATAGGGGTACGGGAAATATTTTGTACTTCAGCGTCATAGGTTCGGGACACAGAGGGGCGGCGAGGATAAACTGCGATTGGGGATTTATTATGGAATACATGGGATCTATGGATTTCATTAATTAATTGTCGAAATGTGAAAGATGGTTGGTATAGTGGAGAAGCGGGTTGAGAAGACGCTCTAGACGTTGGGCTGCGGGCAGTCTCAGCATAGGAAGCTCGAACGGGTCGGAAGCGAGTAGCAGCTTCTGAGAAGCTGATGTTCTCCTCCGACATAACGAGCTTTATTGCCTTTTGACGAGCGTGCTCTGGGCAGATGCTATCAGTAGCCCTGTGGGAGCCTCTGCATAATAAGCAAGAGGATTCGTCATCAGGAACAGTACAAGCTTCGCCGAAGTGTGCTTGAGCACATCTGTAACACCTGGGTACAGATCTGCATTGGTCGGATATATGGCCGAATCGGTAGCATTTTCTGCACCGAATAGTTGGTAGATTGTAGATTTCGATGGCCACTGAGGTATGGAAACAATAGACTTTCTCAGGTAAGCGTTGACCCTGGACAGTCATAACTACTATTGTAGAGGGAATCCATTGCGTAGTATCGTTTAGGCTAACTTTTCTACTCAATCGCCTAAGTTTTATAACAGGGCCGCAATTACTCGAGAAGGATAAACCGGAAAACAATTCTTCTAAAGACCAGTCCGTAGGGATGCCCCACAGGACTCCCATACGGCAGACGTGAAATTTAGGGATCTGTCTCAGGAAGTAGTCGTCGAATGTTTTTGCCAAAAAAGTGTTCGCTTCTTCTGCTGATTTAAATTCAACTGCAATTTTATTACGACCTAGAGGTTTAATACCTCCGTCAACAATTCCTTTTGTGCCAAGCTTATGTAGCAACTGAGCCAATTTGAGAACCCGATGCTGGGTTAGACTCCTTACGCGAGATGTGGACTATGAAGGGTCCTGCGTCCTGCGAAGGCCAGGTCGGAGTCGCCATCAAATTTAGGATTGACGAAAGTGTTTTGGATCGAAGCGGATGGAAGGACACTTTTTTAGCAGAGTCTTTGTCTGGTAAGTGGCTGGGGGCAGGACGCTTCTTGGAGCCTAATGTTTCCGTGTCCATGCTTTGAGGTGCTGAGAAGAGTGATTGGGATGGGTCATCCCAAGCAAGTAAGAGTCCGAGGCTGCCCCCATCAGGGGGCTCCTCTTCGGTCATAGCACTAATAAGATTTGTACTAACCCTGCTTACCAATTAGTTGGGGGCAGATAACCGTCAACAGTGAAAACAGCAAAATTGTAATGATTTTTTAAACTATAACCTCAACGATTTTCAATACTACACGTGCTCACCAGCGGCTACTCTCTCATAAAAAACCTCAACCGCTGTTAGCAATAATTATTAGTAAAATAATGCAAAAAAAAACTGATTTCTGACGCATGTCACGCAACCGTAGTTTTTTTTATTCATAGACAAACTAGAATCTGCCCCAACTATCATATCGTTCCACTATCACTAACTACTACCTATGGAAACTAAAGGACATGTTACGTTGACATATATAAATCAGACGTTATATGTATATGATGCATTTCGTCTTTGTTTAATTATTACGTGCCGTCTTAAGCCAAAGGAGATAGCATTACATTGGTCTGCGTCAAACACGAGAATCGAAAATACGTAACGTCATCTTAAATGCCAACCGTATCCATTTCGCAGTACATGAGGTACATGATACCGTTGTCAAAGTGAAGTACATCAAATGTCAAAACAAACGTTTTTCCAAATGTACTATTGAATTATTCGCATGTATTATAATTAAATTGGACAAAAATATTGACAGTAAGAATAATTAGGTATTAATAAAAATGTGACGCTGCAGCATTAAGGGATGTGGCTTTAGAAAAAGTGCAAATCAATCGAATGTTACATTGCACAGGCATGTGTTATTTTTTTGTCTATAAATCACTTGATTAAGTAGTTTATTTATAAATATTGCCAAATTTTGCTTTTGTTACTTTAGATTGCTTGTTTGTTTGTATATTTTGATGATTGTTGTTAACGATTATTTTGAGATAGTGTTGATCTTGTACATACATATTATCGATATTCTGTTATTACAGCAATTCACTACGAGGTTTTTATTGTTTTATTGTTATTATTTTTATTATTTCAAGTTTTCCTACAAATGAAAAAAGGAAGAAAAAATGGTTGGAAATTATAGGACTACCGAATATAAACGTTGGGTCAAAGACCATCTTCACTTGTTCGCTTCATTTTGAAGAGTAAAATTTTAACAGAACTTTGAATGTTGCTAGATTACATGACAATGCTATTCCATCATTAGGTTTATTGGTAAATAATTTTGTGTTCAATGTAGATTAAACAAGGCTCATTTACTAGTTATTCTCAGTTCCGGAAAACAAAATTATCCACTCGTTTCTGAGTTTTCCCAATGACAACTCTAAGTATTAATAATAATTATTTTTTTAAAGCCTGCAACACAATAACATGTTAGTCCAATGTTGCCGGGTAAAGGCCAATACCAACGTATAGACAGCCTATTTGCCTTGCCTTGCCATCGTTCGGTTTAGTAATAATATACCACTCGAGATTAAATTATTAGACTTGTGTTTGTTAAGGCATACTTCGGTTACAGTAAACTAAAGCAACAAAAAAAAACAGTTTCAATATTCAAGCCATACATTTGCATGTCGATAATGACTTATCGATAGATTATGGTACAACACTAAAGAACTCCGCCATTTGTAACTTTCAAATTTTGGTTATAAGCCATTGACTTACAATTATATGGACGTCGGGTCCGCGCTAAAAAGTGTCCGAACTTATAGGGCGTTAAAATCGTATACAGAGCGTCATTCACGCTTTAGTCTTCGTTTGTTCGACTGACAGCGAAGCAAGCAAAATTAGACAGTACTGCGATGACATTACAATTTAAATTCAACGTTTTAGCTTTTTCATATTCCTTTACATGTCACTACGTTTAAATAGGTTGACTTGGGACATTTTTTTCGTGGTTTTTGTATTAGACCCGTCGTTAATTTATTTGTAAGTCAATGGTCGAATCCAATTTATTTCTTTTTCAGAGATGTTCGAATTTTGAATATAATAATAACATCGAATTTATTTTCACACATAATCTCAGTACATAGTACGTGGAATTACACCTGTTTGCCAAGTTTTATTGCAATCGGTTACCGGAAAGTGCGCAAACCCGGATTCATCCCCTAGTTCGCCACTATGCGGAACTTGACACAGGAGATAATAAAAATCGGTTCTCACTATTCAAAGTATATTGAGAGAAAAACGCCTTGAATTGGAGAACAGCAAAATCAACCATTAAATAATTACACCTTATAATAAAATTTAGGCGCTATTTAGAGGTGGATGATTTTCTTCAAAATTAAATGGGACCACTATGGAGGTACGCTCTTTCCAACAAAAAAAAGAACCATGAAAATCGGTTCACAAATACCGGAGTTATCGCGTAACATACATACAAAAAAAACATACAGTCGAATTGAGAACCTCCTCTTTTTTTTAAGTCGGTTAAAAAGGGCGGGAAGCTCGTACCTGGCGGGAAAGTTTATATAAAATACACAATGCTCTAATTAAAGAAATTCAAATGCCTGCACCTTTTAATGGTTGTGCCCTGAAACCTAGAACCGACGATGTAGAAACTGTAGAATCTAATCAATCCTAAGTCCTTAGTAAACGTAATGTCTTAAAACCGTTTCACGTTGCCTCTTTGAATGAAATTTTTAATAACTCTCCGAATCATAATCGATTCCAGGATAATGCAATAGAATTGACGGAGTATACTTCCTAAAAAAAGTGGCTTAATTTATATTGTTAATAAATATAACCCTTTAGTTATAGCTCTAACAGAAACTTGGCTGAAACCAGATTTTAATTTTAGAATTTCTGGCTTTTCTTGTTTACGTGATGACAGATCTGACGGATATGGTGGTCTTACCGGAGTACTTCTAATAGCCGCTATCTGAAAGATTTGATACAAGGTCATAATCTAAAACAATATATAAATGAACCTACTAGAAAACTTTCATGTTTAGACCTAATTATTAGCAATATTAAGGAAGCCACTGGAAAGAATTTACCCCTACAACTTTCGGATCACAATAATGCACAAATACTTACATTTTACATGAAAAACAAACCAAACGAAAAAAAGTTTTGGTATATCACAAAAAGAGATATAACGATTGAAAACTGTAAAAAGCTACAAGCATATCTCGGAGCTTTGACGTTTTCTGACGTTGTAGCTGAAACAAATTTTAATGCAGCTTTCAGTACATTTCATGAGATTCTTGCTCTACTCTACAATCTTTGTCTTCCTAAATACCGCTGTAAAATAAATAACAATATCAAAAGTCCTAAATGGGTCTCTAAAACATTAAGAACGTGTTGTAAAGTAAAAAGAAAATTAAGATTTAAATATTATAAAAGTAAAAACAAAATAGATAAAATAAAATTAACAAATTATTCAAAAATCTTAAGGAAATGTATTATTAATGCCCAAAAGATCCACAACGCACATTTTATTAGGAATAACAAAAACATATGTAAGGCCTCATGGACTATCATAAAAGATCAACATATCTTGAAACCCCCTGCTACTGATATAAAACAGCTAAAGGTAGGAAACAGGACACTGACAGAGCCCTTTGAAATTGTCTCGGCTTTTAACCATTATTTTATAAATATGACTAATGATAATAATAAATCAATTGACAAAAATAAATTTAATACTCGGACACTATTAGAGTCGACATTACATTCATTTTACATCAAACCTTTTTTTATACATGACATTATTAAAATTATACAATCTTTGAGCAATACTAACGCATGCGGCTATGACGAAATTTCAACAAAAATATTGAAACAGTGCAGGAATGAGTTAGCACCTGTTATAACGCATCTGGCTAATTTATCGTTTGAAACCGGAACTTTCCCTGACTTATTGAAATTATCAATAGTTAAGCCGTTTCATAAGAAAGGTGATAAATCGGAAGTATCGAATTACCGCCCTATCACATTAATACCAATATTGGCAAAAATATTTGAAAAATGTATGTTTATCAGATTGATGGACTATTGTACAAAGTTTAATATTATCAAACCAGAACAATATGGTTTTCAAAAAGGCAAATCAACCACAGAAGCGATTTTTAATATTGTGGATATAGTAACTAAATCTCTTGACACAAAAAACCATAGCACAGTATTGTTCCTCGATATGACTAGAGCCTTCGATTTCGTAGTACATGACACACTGCTGAACAAACTGGAAAAGTATGGAATTAGAGGCATAGCGTTGACTTGGTTTAGGTCGTATCTGCATAACAGGCAACAACGCGTAGAACTAAACTATATGGACAAAGTAAATGTAATAAATACTTCCTGTTCAAATTACAGTATCAATAGGTGCGGTATTCCTCAGGGGAGCATATTAGGGCCCTTACTATTTCTTCTGTATATTAACGATTTACCAACGATAACAACACATAAATGTATCATGTTTGCAGACGATATATCAATAGTTATAAACTCAAATAAAAACAACCCGATAAACTATGAAAGAGAAATTAATAACACGCTAAAGTCTGTGATAGATTGGTTAGCCATTAATAATCTACATGTGAATTTGGAAAAAACAAACTACATTCAATTCACTCTAAGAGGTAGTACAGGAATCGACTTGAATATTAATTATGACGGCAAGATCTTACAAAAAGTAGAATCTGTTAAATTTTTAGGCGTACTAATAGACAGGAATTTAAACTTTATAAGTCATATTGACAACATCTGTAGCAAAATAAACAGTTTTAGTTACGTCTTCCGTAGATTTAGACAAGTCACTAGCATGAACATTTCTTTGATGGCTTACCATGGTTATGTTGCCTCGGTTCTTCGTTATGGACTGATCATCTGGGGTAATGGATCTTACATAAACCGAGCATTTATGGCCCAAAAGAAATGTTTACGAGCAATATGCGGCGCTAGTCAACGAGTATCGTGCAAAACACTGTTTGGGGATTTAAATATTTTGACTCTACCTAGTATGTACATATACGAAGTTTGCAAGTTTGTGAAGCAACATCCACATTTATTCAAAAAAGCTGTAGATATTAACCCACGTGCCAGAAGACTCCCAAACAGGCTTGTTGTAGAGAATGTACCAAGAACTGCACTCTTTAAAAAAAGTTCATACTACATGTGCTTAAAAATTTACAATAAACTACCAAACGACATAAAAAACCTGACATATATGAAAATGACATCTGAATTGTACAAATTGTTAATGATAAAAAAGTATTATAGTGTAAACGAATATTTAGAGCATTAATTTACGTGATATTCGACATTATGTTATAGCTATAGTAAAGTTAACCCTAAAGATTTGTAATTTTGAAATTGATTTTGACTTTTGTATATAAACATTTGCATGCTATTTTATTTTAGCGAAACATGTATTGTACCGGGACTATTTTATGTTACAACTTTTTTTAAAACCATGTTACAAGCAAATAAATGAATTTTGAATTTTGAATTTTGAATACCATTTTCGTCAAAAATTCTGTTCCATTTTCCCGTATATATTTTCCTTCTCGAAATTCTGATAATATTAATGTTGTAGGTATTTGTATTGAAAATATTTCAATAATTTCTATTTACTTTTTTCGTCCCTCTGTTTCGGTTTTCAATGAAATTAATAACATTTTAATTAGTCTTCAGAAACCATTTTTGGTTCTTGGAGATTTTAACTGCCACCATCGTTCATGAGGCTTCGCCTAAGGAATCAATTACAAGACGCTGATTGGACTACATTAACAACTACGGTTGAACGGTTGAAATTTTCTGAACTCCTGAATAATGTCTCTGGCGCAGAATCTGAAAGAGCTATGGAATTTGCAAAGTGCATAATAGATGTAGCAGACCAATTGTTTCCCATTAAGAATACTTCTTCGCGGAAGATTTCTTTTCCACCATGGTGGGATGTTCTATGTGTTAAAGCCGTACGTAGGAGGAAAATGGTAGAGAGAGAGAGTACGCTCAGGATATATCTGATGAAAACTTAAAAATTTTACAAGATACCATTAAATCCACTTACGAATTACTCCGTGCGAAAAAACAACAAGCCTGGAAGACATTTTGTACCTCACTATCTCCGACTATCTGCCCAAGTTTGGGAAGAGATCGCTCGATCGAAAGGTAGATTTTACTTTGAGATTCAACCTATAAATCCATGGTTTTTTTAAGATAAAGTCAGCCAAATGTTCTACGTCTGTAATTACTCGTATACGTCCTAGATATACATGTACTCGTCTCCACCTATAGCTAGACTTCATATTATAGTCAGCGATTTATGCGAGTGTGGTGATGATCTGGCGGACCTAGATCACATCTTTTCTCTTGTTCCCGATTTGACCGTTCCTTCTTCCTCCAAGAACTCCTATCTTTACATGTTCCTTTACCTATCCGCCTGGCATGCCTCCTTATGTATCCCATTCTCTATTATAATTTATTATATTCATTATTAATGATGTAAAAATATAGTATTTACTGTATTTATTTTGTGTAATTTATGCATATATTTCAAATTATAATATGATATAAAATAATTCCTTCCAAACATAGCTCTCCTGATCATATTTTCTTTCCTTTTTGGTTTTCCTCCCGTCCATTTCCTAAACTTTGACGTTGACACAAATTATTCTGATGCCTAAAATGCCGAAATGTGTTCTAACAAAACAGTTTATCTCTAAGCTGGTCGTAATTTGCGGGTCTTGAACACATCGTAGAGGGTTTATGACATGCGTTTAGATAAATAATAATTTATTAACACTGTTTGTATAACACATTTAACTACTAATTGCAGACGCAGGAGCGTTCCTCCTGAGGCTAAATATCTCGTGTTGAACAAATCGTTTTACATCCTTTAGCAAAAATCACATAAATAGGATCTAATAAAAAAAATATTTGACAAAGTGTTAATAAAATCGAACCCACATCATCTAATGTTGGTAAACATTAAGACAACGGGACGCCCACAACCTTACAATGAGCATTGATTATCACTTGAACTCAAATAGACGATGCGCCATCATGAATCATTGCAATATCTGACTTTATAACGTGAATGTGTAAACACCAGTTACCTAAACTAAGGAAGTTCCTGTACCGTGAATACCAGACCTATACCTGTACCGTGAGCACTTTCCAAAATGCTCAGAAAAGAACCAATTTAGAAAGAATCTTTCATTTTGTGCAATATCAAGTGGATAGGACGAACAAGTCGTCGGTCGAACAGATGCAGTGCCACTCAGAGCTTTAAATCGCAAAGATCTCAAAGACATCGCCACTGCGCCCGTCATCCTGAGACATAAGTTGACAAGTTCCATGTCTGTAATTTCACCAGCGCCCTTACCCTTCAACACCGGAACACGGTAATGCTGACATTACAGCTTGAACCGCCATCTTACCTATTTCTACCGAGAAATAGGTAAGATAACAATAGTTACCCTGGACGAACTCTTTCACAAGGTACAACAGTAGAGCTACTGTCACTGAAATTAAAAAAAAATTAGTTTATTTCCTAAATTGGTCCTGCCGGGAATCAAACCCGGGATCTAATCCAGCGCCCTATAGTATAAACTGTTGGGCCACCGAGTTCGACGTTCTTCGCTGCTGAGCATAATCCTTTATTTTCGCTCAAAACACAAACTAAATCTAAATGTATTTATTACCTATATTTACTCATAAGACAAACATAAAGACAAATAGACTGCTGTCCATCTCTCGGTCGTATCTAACGACAAAACAAACAATAACCATTTGTTTAATTTAGAAGATACTATGTTTGTACTAAATGACAAATGAATGCTTTGAATTGACAAAGTGACAAATACCCTTGAGTAATCACGCCTTGAAATTCTTTAATCTTTGTCATCAACTTTAATATTACGTTATTTTGTTCGTTTAGAGTACCTCAATGGTAATTCCCATCACCGTCCTAGCCAGTTAGCTACCGTGGGCAAATCTTTGTTTCAGAGAGCACATGGTGTCTGTGACAGTAATCAACTTCAACATATAAAGCAAATCCTATGCGAATAAGTTGAAGGGTCCACGCCAATTAGATTAGATTAATGTTTATTTGCCAGAATACGGTAAATATGTATATTTACCGTATTCTGGCAAATAAACCTGTAGGTCTTAAATTAAATTGGTACAATGTATTCCACCTGCAAGCAGGTGTACAAATATATTGGAATTTATTGGTATATACAAACTGAAGAGAACCGGAGCTAAAATACTTCCTTGTGGAATGCCGCTGTTTTTTGTTTTATAATCAGAATAAAACTTTTGTTTTATAAGACGCTTGTAATTGTTACAAATTTTATTTATTGTCGTACTTTGTGTCCTATGTTTCAAGTAATTCTTTATCCAGTCAAATGCTGTACCTCTGATTCCATACTTTTCTAGTTTTTTCAGAAGTTTAGAATGATTAATATAGTCAAATGCTTTGCTCATATCGAGGAAAAGTGATGCTACCGGAATTTTGTCATTGATACTTTTCGTTTGCCACTCGTTAAATGTAACATCTCCTTACAGGATGCAGGAGCTTAGAAGCTTGACTGTGAGTGCGGTCTCTCTTATATTGGACAAACGAAGCGAAGTACTTGCATAAACCTAGACATTCAATGAAGTTTGGCAAACTGCAGGTCCTTGCAAAAGAAGTCCGTTATCTACCCAGGATGCTGGGAGAGGCCATTGAAATTAAAAAACATCCTAATTTCAACAGGGAAAATGGTTTCTCCGTACCACCAGTTTGGGATCCAGTAATTTCTCTGACGAAAAATCCCAAACAGACATAAGACTGCAGTGTTAATTAATGTTCCATTCTAATTTCCATTGTTAATTAATAATAAATTTTACATAATAAAAATTCATGTTGCTAGAATAAAATAATTTGTAAAACATAATGCGTAGCGTAAATTGGAATGTTTCTTCGTAAAAACTAAAAAAAAGGTATTTAATTAATAACTTTTGAAACTATAGTGAAAAAATAGGGTGGTTTGCATTAATATTAGACATAACTGGTTGATGACTGTACCACCTGAGTCAACCGTGACCATGGGACCTGTAAAGAGCCCGAAACGTTGGTTTGTTTGAAAACGCGATTTAAATCCGAAAAAATAGTTTCATTTTACATTTCAGTTTCATTTTCCTTCATTTCACATTCTGTCAAGTCCCTGACATCTTAAAACATCTTATAATATATAATATTCTTATTCCTGAGTCACTACACTAATGTTCAATTATTTTTACTAATTTTATTTATTCATTATCTGCTTTTTTTAATTTGATTATATAATAGTATTTCCATTCTTTTAAATTTAATATAATTGATCGATTCAAATTGTAATAGTACCTAAATGTTAACGTTCATATTATTTTGCATGTCGTCTTCACCTATAACTGCTATAGCTTTAAGCTCATTGTTTTATAATGCTAAATAATTGAATGTTATAATGTACTAAAATAACTAAATAAATAAATTTTGCGAATGTGTGCTTCCATATGAGCCGCGCTGCTACGTTTGAATCGATGTACCATACTTGTCAATATATAAGTATGGTAAAAGCTTCTAAGGTAGGGGGTGTAATAAAAATCACAAATTATAAAATTCTATAAATATTACATCTTTTATTACACATTATATTTTAAAACTAGATAACAATTCGAAAATACTTATTTACAAATAAAAACTCACTTTTTACTAATAAATAAGTAACTACTTATTGAAATAAAAACAATAATATAATAACAGTAGTAAATAAACAATAACAGTAGTACCAACTTACGAATCCCTGTTTTTTATTGCTCAGTGCTTATATCAAATTTATTACTTATACTTACGTTATTAAGTACTGTAATTGTAAAAACATTTAACTAATTGACAACATATTGCATGAAATAAAAAAAAATTGAGCATACAATTTTGAGTACAAATTATCTATGCATTACCTGGAAACGTCACGTTAATAATAATTTTAGCCGGATTTATATTTGTCCGACGTGTCATGTCGTGACGCGTCAGAATGGTATCGGTTTATACGTTTAATATGGTTAGATTTATATTAGTGTGTCGCAATCTGGCGGAGCGGCCGCGTCACGTCAGATTAGGGAAGTGTGGTGTTGTAACGCTTCAAGCCAAATAGTGCCTTAGACATTCTAAAATATTTATGAAATCTTTAATCATAGCTCTCAATCTCTTTAACGTGACAGTGAAAGTCGCCTTCAGCCTCTCTTTTTTTAGTATAATGGCTATCATCACAAATTTGATCGTCTTAACAATCAGAATCGGATGATTCAGGAGAGAACATTGCGATTAAAAAAAATAAGCAGTTTTACCCATCTCTAACCGTTGTGTCGCTTGGGGTTACACATGACTATAGAAACATATGCCACACGCACACAACCACGAAGCGCATAGAATACCTAAAGCAATTAGTGCCAGAAGCTCGGCCGGTTAAGAGGCATCAAAAACTTAATTGCTTTATTCATAAATCATACGTATTAATAAACATAAAATGCAAACTTAAAATAATTGACTGAGGAAGTATTATTACTCCTACATACTCCAAACACCTAATTATCAATTTAAATTCCAATTACGCGAGCAGGCCGTGGGCAAAGCTAGCCAAATATTGAGCATTGACAAAAAATGTTCTTTACACCTGCCATCATTGGTTGCCTATCAACATTTTGTTTCTAAATATTCCAGTTCAAATTGGTAACAGATTTTTTTTATGATACCAAGTGAAGGGACGAACAAGTCGTGCGCCGGTCCATAACAGTTGCAGTGCCAATCAAAACCTTAAATAGAAAAGATCTGAGGAGCACTGCCACGGCGTCCGTCATCCTGAGACATAATTGACCAGTTCCATTTGCCTGTAATTTCACCAGCACCTTTCGGGCACTAATTCCGAGTCACCTATAAGCGTCTTGACACGGTTGTCAATTGAAACCAAAGTTAGAGCCATCCCAAAGGTAGCAGCAGTACAGCTGAAGCAACTGTCCCGGTGTAAAGTAACACCTCACCCTATAGACGATGCCAAGGTTCCTTGCTGCATTTTTGGCCATGGATTCAATGAATCTGCTGAAGTTCTGGACGACAGGCCCATTCCAAGCAGCTGGAGATAGTCGGCTACCGGCATGGATATATCACGAAAAGTCGGAGACAGCTCAAAGGGACTCCGTTTTGTGGAGAATAGACTCGCCTGCGTTTTGGTAGCGTTAAATTTGACAAGATTAGCATAGTCCCAATCGAAGACTGCCTGCCTTACCCTTCAAAAGCGGAACGCAGTAATACTGATATTAATGCTTGGCGGCAGAAATAGGTAATGTACTTCCCTCTGGATGAATTCTTTCACAAGGGGCTGCTACGAAAATAGTTTGCACCTACAATATGTTTAATTTTTATATTTTACGTGTATTTGGTCAGGCAGGTGGTATTTATACCTCGAGTCACGAAACGGCCATCACAGAGACTTCTTTTCGTCAGAGATTGGAATTTTTTCTTCTTCATAAGCTATTAATGCAATGTCTTGCTGTGGCTCCTTGATTTCTTCTTTAAGCGGTATTGTCGCATCGTCATAAATTATCTCGGCTTGGTGCACCGGCATCGCCTCCTTCTTTTTATAGTCTTCATTGGATACAAATGACTCGGAACTATTTTGGTTAACCAACTCTTCCGCTAGACGGTCAAAAAGTTCCCTGTAATATAATATAGCAAATTAGGATATTCTTTTTTTTTTTTTTTTTATACATGACAGGCAAATGACTCCACTCCACCTGATGTTAAGTGGAAAGTGGTATCCAAACGCGAAGGAACCTAGTGCAGCGATGAAACCCTCACTGCACTAGCCACCTCCACCCTGCCTGCCTACAATATGCCTCTTCACGCCTCGTTTGAAGGACTCCATATCATAAGAGGGAGGGAAGACATGTGCCGGAAGTGAGTTCCATTTGTCAACCGTGCGGCAGAGAAAGGAGCCACCAAACCTTTTAGTACGCGATGGAATGCGGCAGGTAGTGAAATGGTGACTACGAAGGCCAGCACGCGTGCTTCTGAGCAGGAACGGGGAAGGGGGGATGAGGTTGAACAGCTCTTCAGAGCACTCACCATGGTACATGCGGTAAAAGGCGCTAAGCAACATCTCTACGCAGTTGCAGAGGTTCAAGGCGTGATGAGACCTCTTCGTCGCCTATAATTCGAGTATTCAATTTCTAATAATCTTAATCGATAAAAAAATAGTCGATTCGGGTTCAAAAATGCAATTTTACGACAAAGAGAAAATATACAAGAACTTTTTTTACGATATCAAGTAACGGGACAAACAAGTTGTGTCGATACGCCTGTCCATAACAGTTGCAGTGCCACTCAAAGCTTTACATAGTAAAGATCTGACGACCACTGCAACCCAAGACCACAAGTCCCATGTACCTATAGGTAGGTACCTGGGGGCCTACCACAACCTCTTAAAACAATATTACTTTAACCTTACATTGACTTTTCGTACCATAACGCGCTTAAAGTAAGCTTATTGTAATGTTAAAACTATAATGTTTTATTGGCGGCTTTGTGACTATTCATTCACTCAGTTCGTATTCGTATGACGCGACTTTAAAGTAATATTGCTCTTATGTCAAATTTAGCAATCTTAAAATAGTTACACGGATGCAATGGAAACAATATTATTTTCAGTTTTATTGTCTTAATATTGATTTGTAATGATTAAAAGTTAAGTTGAACTTCTTTATTTACATATACCTCTTCAATATTTTGTTTATTTTTTATTTTAAATACGCGATGTTTATTTCGTAAAATTATGACTACGCCATCTACTTGTTCCTTGGCGAAACTAACAGTTGACACTAGACTATCGTTCCGAATTCATAACGGACTCAAAACTCCGCTTGTTTTATAAATTTTTCTTTATGAAAATGGGGAATAATTATTGAAAATAACGTAATTGCAATGCAATGCAATGCAATGCAATGCAATGCAATGCAATGCAATG
>NW_020655698.1:415-16462 GCF_003589595.1 Hyposmocoma kahamanoa | reverse complement strand
ATAAGGAACGGTACACTAAAAGAAGCGTATCCGAATTAACACAGTGACGCAGATTCCTAAAAACGTAGATCAACTTCCTAACTCTTCCACAAATATTGTCGATGTGAGGTTTCCAGGTTAGTCTATCATCCACTAGACCACACCAAATATCTCACAAATCTAGTTCTCGAGAGAATAAAGCAGCCACAATTTGAAGTATCATTGCAGACGTGAGCTTTGATAGAGTCTGTGCCAGCTGGAGGCTCGGTGCGAGACAGGTCAAAACGAAGGTACGTGGTTTTGTCCATGTTGAGCGTTAGTAAATTTGTAGAGAGCCATTCCATAATCACTCTCAGAGATGATTCCGCTCTCAATTTTGCCCAAAATATGTCTGAGAAAGGAAGTTTTAAGTTGCATTGCCTTGTAAAGAAAGAATAGTGTATGCTACTGAATACCGCGTTTATTCAATTTAAAACTTAGAAATTACTGTAGCCCTGAAAAGGGCTGTTTTAGTTGTAGCCCAACGACAAGAGCTGTCTTAGTTGAAGCCCTGAAAAGGGCTGTTTTATATGTAGGTGTCCCTACATATCTGAACCCAGGATTGCGAGCGGGTCTGGCAAATTTTCGAATTCCGCCATCGTCACAGTGGTCTCTTCCTCTTGAAAACCTACCTACCTACCTCAACCCAAGCGTACCTGATGAGATTCACGTTTTACTTGATGACTCTTGTTAAGCACTTACATGGGTAACAAAACAAATGACTCATCAACGGATGTCATCCATTACAAACAGTGCTTAAAGCCTAACAACCCAGTATAAACTAATCTGAAGGTAATTAAAAATGCCGGAAATAAAAAGTATAAATTTTAGGCTAAATTATTACATGGGAACACACAGTTAATACAGAGCTGATTTTTTTTCATATGATACATAACAACATTCCTGATAACTTTTATTGTTATGTTATTTCTTGAAAAGCTGATTATTTCAGAGAAAAAAATTTGTAGTTTTTTTTTGTGTGTAGAAATAAACTTTTTATTTTTTATCTCGAAATGTAGGAAAATGTAATGTATGTGGTTAATTTACAGTATAGGTCCACTCATTCTCGTTCAAGAAAAAAAGAATCCATCTGCAGGTACTTGCGGCTTTACGAGTAAAAAGGTGTCAAAATTTTAGATTTGTTATTTATTTTTTAACACAATATACTAGTTTCTATTTAACTTTCATGTTATTGTTATAACACTCTCTAAATTACACTAAAATTAATTTTTCTTTAGTCGAAGCTCATACATTTTGTTAAAAAAGTACATAAAAGAGTTAGCAATTTTGCCGCACCTTTACTTACAAAGCCGCAAGTACGCATGGAGACGGATTATTTTTTTCTACATAGAAAATGATTGGAACTATTCTGTAAGTAATCCACGTACATTACATTTTCGTATATTTTGAGATAAAAAATAAAATGTATATTTTACATACAAAAAAAATTTTTTTTTTCTCCGAAACTATCAACTTTTCAAGAATATTCAAGAATAATATAATGGATTTTAACTTATTATTAGGAATCCATCATAAAATCTATCATATAAAAAAAAATTTGCTCGTCACTCCACAAGTTATTCCTATGTCCAAGAATTATCAATTTGGGCCCACTGTGCGCCACCGCAAACGGATGACAATTTAGACTTCCTTTAGGTATATATATTTAGGTTACATTCATTGACTTACAATTATAATGGACGTTGGGTCCGCGCTAAAAAGTGTCCGCACTTGTAAGGCGCTAAAATCGTATACAGAGCGCGACAGTCTTCATTTGTTCTACTGACAGCGCGATACTGCGATGACATTACAATTTAAATTTCGAATAGGTTGACTTGGGACATTTTTTTCGTGGTTTTTGTATTAGACCCGTCGTCCATTTATTTGTAAGTCAATGGTTACATTGCACAGATTTTTATAGATACTTCCAAGTATTCTTTTATTTTGATTAGGATTAGCGCCATCTAACCATATTCGCAAGCGTTACGTTATTAATTAGTTAAAAACGAACAATGCCATCTATTGATACGCATAAATATCGAAGTTCAGAAAATAATTTTAGTTTATTACTAAATATTTGAAAAACATTACAAGAAAAATAGAATAACTACTATATTTCATATAAAAGAAGAATTAATCGATATCCACGGCCTATTACGTAAATATGAACTAATTCCAGGCTATCGATCAGCGCCATCTAGATATAAGACGGCATTTTGACCTTTTTCAGAGCTACGATTTTTAATATGGAGATTAGCAGTCCTCTTGAGTTATTGGTCCATGATATTAATAATTTAAATGTAGGTGAAAGAAGCACAGTGCACAACTTTAGAAAATGACTTTAATGACTTTTTAAACTTTAGTCAGAGGTACACTGTTTCTTAAAAAAATCACAACTAGAATATTTATGTATTAAGTATATTTTATGAAGTTTGATTAAGAGTATATTCGGTTCAATTTATACACCGTTTAGCTGCTTTGTGCATCACTTACCCAATATATCGAAATTATGAATTATTATATTAGGGTGATTTTCAGGTTAGTTTTATCTGCCTAATTTCGGGGGCAACTTTTATTATTTAAGTATTCGAGTATATTACCGTGAAATTTCAAATAATATTTTGTGATACTATACTCGAATATTAAATAATAATTGATGATAATATTCTAAAATACTTAAATAATAAAAAATGCCACCGGAATTAGGTAGAGAAAACTAACTTGAATAGAACCTCATTACTTTATTGTACTAAACAAACAAAAAAATGCAAATCGTATAAAAGATGGGTGGACTTATCTCTTCCAACCAACCCAAGGTAGTGAGAGAGGAAGTAATAAGTGGGCAACAGCGTGCTAGATAGAAAGGAGGAGAAATATTATAAACTAACAGATGTATATATAAGATAAAAAGTACCGATATTAGTTTACATAAGTATTTTTAATACAAACAATATTATAACTTATAATAAATAACTACCATTACATTTATAAAAAAGTTGGGTATTGTCATTCATTTGTAATACTTGTATTAATATTATTTTTGTTCAAAAATTAAGGTTCGTGGAGGAATCTGACCGAGGCGTAGACCATAACCAATCTTGCTTCTACCCGAGCTGCATCGCGAATCGCTGGTTGGCAGTGCGGCTGGAGATGATTGGCAACTTCATCATATTCTTTGCTGCGCTGTTCGCCATACTCGCACGCGAAGATATCAGCCCTGGTCTCTTAGGGCTCTCTGTCAGCTACGCCTTGCAGGTCTATCTGCTTACCTCTCAATGTATGCAGTTTGCTGTATCTGTCTCGATTAATGTTACAATCACTCATCATTTACTGGTAGACTACGTAATGAATTTACTTTATTGCCAACTTTTATCGAAATCGATTTAGAAATTTACTATTTCATATTTTTAATCATTTTAATATTTTCAAGAACATTGATTTGTTATATCTTTGTTACTTTACGGGAATCACGCCAGTAAAGCGCTAAGCCGGCATGATTTTTTTTCGTCAAATTCAACATTACACAAAACCTAAATACATTATACACCTAAACCTTCCTTATGAATCACTCTGTCTATTGGTGGAAATCGCATGAAAATCCATTCAGTACTTTTTGAGTTTATCACGATCAGACAGACAGACAGACAGGCGCGGTAGTGATAATATGTAGTGATGTCGTGATTGATTACATCTATATTTGAAACATAAATAAAATAAATAAATAAATAAATAAAATGTACAAAAATGGTTTAGGAAGATTATTGTTATGCGGTGCAGTGCGGCCCACCATAATGTGCGTGAGGCACTATAATATTAGGTACTTTGAGTTATTTCTTGTTATCAACATTAATTTTTTGTCACGATTGGCCGCCCTAGGCCCGGGTCTACGGGACCTTAGGGCAAATCCACCACTGTTAAGTTGTGTTTTTTCTGCGATTTCTCTAAATCTTTTGTTCTTTTTCTGAATGATTCATGTCATAAAATTTTAAATGTATACGTTATAGATACGTTAATAATTTTTCGCCAAATATTTACTTTCCATGTATTGTTTTCCAGAAATAAAGTCGGTTTTTTACTTAGGTAAACAATATTCGTCCACGAGGATAAAATAAATACTAATAAGTAAAAATAATAATTGAATGCTAATTACGATAATCCGAATTATAGAAGAATTACCCTAGGGTATTAAACAGAACTAATTTTCTATTTAAGATCACACAAACCTTGAATTGGCTAGTGCGAATGACCGCTGATGTGGAAACCAACATCGTAGCGGTAGAAAGAATAAAAGAATACGCTGAAATTGAACAAGTAAGTTTTATCATAATATACATACATATTATCACGCCTGTCTCCCGCCGGGGTACGCAGAGACTATGAACCTCCATCTGCTACGCTCCTGACAAACCTCCTTCGTGTCCTCCACTCCCATCGGTCTCCTCATATGTACACGTCCGTTTATTCTTGGTACTTAACATCCCCAATCCGATTGAGATAATATGTACTCCGAGGTCTACGTTTCCCCCACACCTCTACATCACACATATTAAATAATATTTAATCATAATTTTTTTTATACATGAAAATAACATCCAAATATAAAATAATTATGTATTATTATAGGAAAAAAAATGTTAGACTTCGTAAATTGCCTCTGTGGCCGAACGGCTACAGGGTTCGATTCCCGGGCCGGGAGAATTATTTATGTGGTCTACATTTATTTCTCTCGTGAGTTTGGGTGTCATTTGTGGTTGCCTATGTGTGTCCAATAGTGTCCATGGCACTGACTATACAGGGTTTTCCTAGTGCAAAGGCTATGAGTGTGTGCGTTATTATTATTATTATTACCACTTATTATTATTACCAGGCTATCAGCGCAAAACCTCAATTCATCTGTGTTTACGCTACTTCAACATGGCATGTTGCCGCGATACAACATGATAATTTTATCCAACAATCGTTTTCGTTCGCTTCGCAACGACGCCGCATCAGTGGTGCCTGATGTAAACATGAGACAGTCCGATTCGGCTCACGTGTCGGTTGGACCACTGAGGCACGCGTGCAGAGCCCCCCCAAAACGTTCGCCCCGCAGGAGGCGGAGTGGAACCTCCCCAACGGGCCGGGCTCCACGTGGCCCGAGACCGGCGCGCTGCAGCTGGAGCAGCTGACGCTGGGCTACCGCGCGGGCGAACCGGCGCTGCGCGGCGTCACCTGCAGCGTCGCGCCCAGGGAGAAGCTCGGCATCGTCGGACGCACCGGCGCCGGCAAGTCCACCCTCACTCTGGGACTCTTCAGGTAAGCGCGTTTTATTTAACAAATTGGGAATGCTAAGGATGCATGATAGACGAATTTTAAACAGTTTTTTGTTATTTTATTTATTGAGATTTTTTGTGATATAACTCCACTAGTTTTGTTATGACAATGAATACAAAGATTGAAGACACAAAATTTTCGTCGAACCGGTGGGACTTGAACCCACGTCCTTGCTCCACAAAAAGAAATTTCTGTGTGGTCTATCTTTATGATAACAAAACTATTGGAGTTATTTCACAAAAAATCTCAATTTTTTGGTCGAAAAAGCGACATCTGCGTCAGTTATCACAACTGTAACCTGTAAAGGTATCGGCGGCGATGAGAAGGTTAATTTACGTGTCTTCGTTGGGACTCTTCAGGTATACGCGTTTTTTTATCAGACCATAATGTTCCGTCATCTATTACGAGACAGACGGAGAGAAAGGCGGTCGAGATACAACAACGCTATAAGTATCTCATTTTCACTACAACGGGAAGTATGCCTTACATTTTTAACAATTGTGAGATCTTGTAATTGAGCCTCCTACGGTGACGTGCGGACGTGTCGGGCTTCGCCCTCCGCTGGACCTCGGCTTACGACGTCGGCACTTATGACTTTATTAAAAAAAAAAACCTATATTGTTTTTATTTTAATTTGTGGTTGTCTATGTATCGGCGCTCATGATAGAGATCAAAATTTCCAGAACGGAAGCGATCAATCCAAAAACGCATTGTGCGCTTACTTGCCCTACCTGCTTCATACATGGGGCGCACTATAAGTTTGCGGAAAGAATTAGAAAAAAATACTATAAATGGTCAGAAATAAATTTATTGTTTCACAAAATATTCTCCGTTAGCGTTAATGCACTTTTTCATACGAATGAACCAATTTTGAAAACATTTATGCCACTCTTCCCTGATAATCTCCGAAACATATTTTTTATACTCTTCAACAGCCTCTTCAGGTGATGAAAATCGTTGACCGAGTAACTGGTTCTTATTTTTTGGAAATAAATAAAAGTCACAATGAGCCAGGTCGGGACTGTACGCGGGATGGCTCATAAGGTCGACGTTGTTCATCTTCAAAAATTCATTTGTCTGTCTGGCCATGTGAGAACTGGCATTATCGTGGTGCAAGATGATACGGCATTTACGGTTATTTTTACGGAGTTTGTCAATAACTTCTGACAAACAAATGGTTGTGTACCAATCACTATTCACTGTACAACGATTCTCCAAAGCAACAGTAGCCAAGTGTCCGGTTTTATTAAAAAAAGAAGGAATCCGCTTAGAGGCACTTTGCACGCGCCCCACTTTGGTTAGTTTCGGCTCATCTCGAAAGACCCATATGTTAGATTGTTGTTTTGTTCTGAGATGGTAAGTATAAATCCATGTTTCGTCACCTGTTACTATGTCCCACTTCAAATTTGACGCCCCTTCGCTGAATCTGGTTAGCATGGCATTGCACCAAGTGACGCGATCCGTTTTTTGAGCTTCAGTCAAATTGTGTGGGATCCACAGAGAGCACAGCTTTTCATACCCAAATGTTTGTGTAGTATTGATTGTATTTGACTCATGCCTATGCCTAAAGATGCTCGAATCTCATGGTATGTCACATACCTGTCTCGCTTTGATCATACGGCCCACAGCATCGATGTTTTTGTTGTTCACAGCAGCGGACGGGCGACCATCACTGACATTCACACGACCGCATTTGAGTCGTCTTGCATAGTGCTTCATCGCCAAAAGCAGTTTGAACCCGAGGGAAGCTCCGCTGAGCTGTTAGTAACCCTTAAAGTCGTAGAAAATCATACTATGAAAATATTCACGAGTTAAATCCATGGTGATGTAGACAACCAATTTCTAAAATGACGCCATAATGTAAAAACAAGTGACAGTCAGATGAAACAAAATATATCCTACAGCCAAAGAGTTCCATTTTCAAATGTTGTAAATTCTTTTTAAATATCGTTTATGTAAGTGGCCAGTTCCGGAAACTTATAGTGCGCCCTATGTACATGCCGTCTGTGGTGTTTTGGTGCCACGACAGAAATCGTATTCGAAAATAACACGCGATTTCGATTTTTCCATTGTCACAGAAACAGCTAAATCTTTACTACTAAGAAAATTTTTAAAAGGAATACGATAGCTATATTGTAACTAAAATTTGAAACTCTTATGTAAAAGGAATGAGATCGAACTTGAAACTTCCCAATACTTGCAATCGGCTATTTCATAGGTAAGGACCTAATAAATAAATAACGCACACACTCATAGCTCCGCACTAGGGAAACCTTCTGTCGCAGGTGCCATGTACACATATGTACGTAGACAACCACAAATTACACCCAAACTCATGAGAGAAAGAAATGTAGGCCATACAAATATTTCTCCCGGCCCGCGAATTGAACCCAGAACGCCTGCGTGGCAGACCAGCATGGTAACCATTCGACCACGGAGGCAGTTCATATAGTGTATATAAATCGAAATGATGATTCGTCAGTCATAAACCTTACTTAGCTGACATAGATAGGCCCATATCTATGTACTTTCGTTTTGTTTATAGGGACCCTCTCCATCGACCCTTAAGGTATTAGAGAAGAAAGGCACTATAACGTGTGCGTGCACAGGAACCTTCAGAGTTCAGTTTCTGACCCAAGATCAGCCAGTGTACTGGGTTGTTACAGACCGTTGTCACTGACTTCATCCGGTTCTCAAGAGGCTAGTGCCTTGGGTGAGCCGCACGGTGGGCTGAAAAGTTTTTTTTTAAAAATCATCATAATATTTTCATTTAATTTTACATGTGAAACGAAATGATTTAGTCTTTGAGTTGAGGAACACAAACTTTTTACAACACGTAACATAAAATACTATCACCCCTATATTCCCAAAGAGTAGGCAGAGGTTTACAGTACACCCACACTTAGACAAATATTGTTTAGTTTTATAATGAGTCTAAAAACAAATGATTAAGTAAGTAATTACAACGATATTGTCTTCTAATGAGTTAGAATAGGTGATTAAATGATTCTCAATACCGCACAACAATGCCAACTATGGACTTAATTAGGCTTTTTCTGATGAGTAAGCTAATTTGTTGATTAGTTGTGCTTTCAGTTCTAAAAAAATATATATATTTTAAGCGCACATATTTTTAAACTGTAATGAGTACCCTAGTACAGATATTCTATCTCACGAAGGCGGGTGAGCAATAGTTGTAGTAGTGACGTGTACAGATAAGCGCCTTTGTGTGCGTAAGTTCACGTAGCGATAGCATAACAATCGTAAATATTTTTTAATTATTAATTTTCGTTTGAAACTTATACACTCGCGAGCAACCAAATCGACTCAAGCGCTACCTCTACATTCAAACATTGTTCTATATAAAAGTATACAACATTTCAATAAAAATAATATGCCATTTGAAAGCTTGAAACCTAAGCTTTAAAAAAATATCAATATCAATAAATAAAACAAGTACCAACATGTTCATTTGCGCAATTAGGGAGAATGGGACTAATTACTACCTACGCTACCTGCTAGTTGCGCTACCCTCTACCCCTATAAAAACCCCCGTGACCCTTGAATCCTTATCAGTCGCTTATCAACAGTTGACCGATACACATCTCCGCAACCTACATTCATTGTTTTCAAGAAACCATGGATACCACACCTCAAGAAGCCGCTCAAGTTGTTGCCTTATTGCAACAAGGACTCAGTCAGCGAGTAGTGGCTTCCCAGCTTCACTTGAGTCAATCTGCTGTATCCCGAGTATACCGACGGTATCAAGAGACTGGAACATTCACTCGGAGACCAACAACCAGCCGCCACCGTTGTACTTCTGAAGGAGACGACCGTTTCATTGTCTCAACCACCCTGCGAAATCGGCACCTTACGGGTGTCGACGTGCAGGGCGAGCTGAGACGTGTTCGAGGCGTAGCTGTCAGTGAGTGGACAGTAAGAAGTGGACGTCTGAAGGAAGCCAATCTGTCTCCAAAAAGGCCTGCAACAGGCCCCAAATTGACTGCAGGCCACCGGCAAGCTCGGCTACAGTTTGCTCGAGAGCATCTTAACTGGAGCTTTGGGCAATGGCGGTCGGTCCTATTCACTGACGAGTGCAGGATGTGTCTGCATGGCAGTGGCAGGAGAGGCCGGGTCTACAGGCGTCCGGGAGAGCGATTTGCCCAATGCTGTTTCGCAGAAACCGTTGCCTATGGTGGCGGTTCTTGCATGATGTGGGCTGGTATCTCGTTGGAGGTTAAAACCGAACTCGTTTTCGTGCCTGGAGGAGGCCGAGGAGCGGGACTGGGAGCTGATGGGTACATTACAAATATTCTCCTGGAACATGTTGTGCCCTACGCAGGATTTGTTGGCGAAGACTTCATCCTAATGCACGACAATGCTCGATGCCACACAGCACGCGTTACTCAGGAGTTCCTTCAAGAAGTCGATTTGCGCACAATGGACTGGCCTGCGCTAAGTCCAGACCTAAATCCCATCGAGCATTTATGGGACGAGCTCAAACGAAGGGTACGAGCAAGAAATCCAGCTCCTTCGAGCCTGGAAGAACTGAAGGCAGCTTTATTAGAGGAGTGGGAAGGTATTCCTCAAGACAACGTCAAAAAACTAATAAGATCGATGAAGAATCGATTACGTGCTGTAATTAGGGCTAGGGGAGGCAATACCAAATATTGAATTAATAAATTTTATACTTCTTAAGAAAAAAACGTGTTTTATTTGTGTCAAACTCCTTTACCCAAAATCCCATTTTTCTCCCATTTAAGTTCAGACACCGGTAATAAAAAAAAGTATACATGGATATTAATAATGACGACATTTCCTAAAAGCTGAAGTTTCAAGCTTTCAAATGGCATATTATTTTTATTGAAATGTTGTATACTTTTATATAGAACAATGTTTGAATGTAGAGGTAGCGCTTGAGTCGATTTGGTTGCTCGCGAGTGTATTATAATTTGTTAAGCTTGTCAATTGTTATTACTTAGTATATAGGTATAATAAAATAAAATAGGTAGATTGCATACAAATATCATTTATTCAAAGTCTGAAGACGATTCTGTCATGCTGTCGTCATCACTATCATCTTGCAAATTTATTACAAATTCAAAATCTAAATCAAAATATTTTAAATATTCTTTTTCTATTTTTTCAACACGGCTACAAGTATTACGCCACGTTTCGCTGCTGACATTATCAATACTTTCATTTATTAATATGTCTGTACTTGTTATATTTTGCTCGATGTTTCTCGAAGCAATGTAATTTTTTATAATTCCCCATGCGTTTTCGATAGCGTTTAATTCTGGATGGTAGGGGGGAAGGCGTAAGACATCAAATCCTTTGCTTTTGATGAACTCGTCAATTTTAAATGTTACAAACTCTTTCTTATGTTTTTTTATTATGTCGTACAATTCCACTTTTCTCAGACTTTCATCAAACCCTATGCCTTTATTTGTGAGCCATTGTTGCATCTCATCTTTTCTTGATGCTGATGTCGGTATTTTTTCAGCACGCGTGTTGTGATACGACGCATTGTCTAAAACTATGACAGAACGGGCAGGCAAATTGGGCAACAGTTTCTCGTTGAGCCATTTGACGTAGTTTTCGTAACTCATATTTGAGTGATAATCTCCCACTGTCGAATTGGCCTTGTACATCAATTTCGCATTTTTTATAAATCCATCTTTTGTGCCCGCGTGCACTAAAATAAAACGGATACCTGTGCTGATTTTTTTTAAAAATGGTGTGGTTTCTTTTTTTTTCGCCCAGGTATTACTACGCACATGCGTCGTTAGGACGTAACTTTCGTCAGTGTAGACAATTGGTCGCTCTTGAGAGCGATATTCTGCCATCTTTTTTAAATATTTTAATCGCCACATTTGTATATCATGACGCTCTACCAAAACTTTTCTATTGTTTTCAATTTTACGCCACTTGTACCCCAATTTCTGTAACAATTTGCGAAGTGTTTCTAGGCAACCGTCAAAACCAATTTTTTCAGATAAAACTGATTTTATTTTAACAAGTGTTGGAATTTCTTTATGTGCAATGTGGAAATTGTTTATTGTGCTCCGAATTACATCTGCTGTAAGATTATCTATTTCCATTTTATTATCTCTCTTCCTTCTCTTTTTCATGGGAGATGTAAAATTCGAGGAAGTGGATGGCAACTCTTTCTCTTCTTTTAATATACGCTGCACCGTTCGTAGGCTAACGCCTGTGGCATCAGCAGTGCGTTGTGATATGTTGCGTAAGTGAGATAAATCACAATTTGGTTCTTGATTCGCTATAGTAAATTCATATTCTTCTTTCAAGAAATGATAAACGCTGGCTATCATGCTTCGACCCTAAAACAAAAGAATATAGAAATTGTTAACAGATGTAGAATTAGAAAAACAAATTGTTAACAAATATCGGCAATATAAAAAAAGATTGTTTCTGCGAAAATAGAACAGGCGGGTAACAAAAGAGAGGTTATAAAATATTGTCGGCAAAGTAAACAGGAAAAGAAAACAAAGCTTTTGAAAGTTTGCTCCACACGTGGTCTAGGTTACTGTACAATACTAGACATTGAGATTCTATATTTATTTATAAACTAACAAATTATTAATTTTAACGGGCAAGTAAACCTAATCTAACCATACTATTAATTATTTTGATTATTCCAAAAAAAGGCTTACATTATTTTAAATTCATATAACGCAACAAAAAATAACGATATATTACTATAAAATAAAAATAATGTCTTATTATTATTATAGAAGAGAAAATTACAATACCTCACTACGGACGACTTTTCTTTGTTTTGTTTCCATGCTGACGGTACTCATTTGGACAATCTGACGCGAACACAATTAGCACAAGTGATCTGGACGAGCTCGAGATCGCAACTGAGCGCTCCTGAGCTTACGCACACTAAAACAATGTGCATGTACACGCGTAACAACACCTTTGGCTCACCCGCCTTCGTGAGATAGAATATCTGTACTAACTAGTTAGTTAATTATCGACTTTTTGCAATAAAAGGGCTAACATTTTGCTTAATAATTTATATCGTTCACTACTGTGTAACTGCTGACATTAAATCTTTGCTCAAAATTTGAAAATGGAAAGTTTATCACCAATTTAGACTTGTTCGTTTTTCTAACAAGTGAGAGTACTTAATTTAATCATGAAGTATTGTTTGGTGCTATTGTATCCCGCATAGGCGATTGCCTTTCTGATGAAGATCAAGTAACTCTGAAAGAGTTTTGTCGGAGATTCACGCGAGCTGCATTACAGAGGTGGAAGAAATCCAATCGATTCATTAATAATTTCAGAAGACTATACGGGAATTGGCTGCAAGCAAATATTGATTGGCCAAGTTGTGTGCAAACTTTACTTCATCAAGAACCAACTGCTGATGAGTTATCAGACATACACTCAGTCTCTCAAGAACCGTCTACTTCATCGTGTGTTGGAACAATGACGAAAAGGTCGCGAAAACCATTCGAAGATCTGGGAAGCAAACAAAAAAAGATAAGATCTGATGATCATGCAGATGAAAATTCCAGTGAATTAGCATATGCAGCTGCAACACGTTCGAAAGAAGAAGGGCATGATGATATCGCATCTGTAATCGAGTATATGATGAAAAATCCAGAAGCAGCCGTTACAATTAATAAAACGCTTAAGAAACCATTGAAAACAGTCATATTTACACCAGAGAAAGTGCTTGGATTGGTTCTTTCACTAAAACTGTCAAAGTGGCAATATATTACGTTGGGAGAGGCTGCCATTCGGGAAGGTGCTGAGGGTATTTATGCATCCTACTATAAAGTGCAACAAACCAAGCTTGATTGCTGTCCTCCGAAGCAATCAGTATCAGTTACGGATTCATCGGCCAGGATTACCCTTCAAGCTTTACTTGACATCACGGTGACTAGGATCCTTCAAAGTCTTTCTGATGATGTGCAAAATAAACAGCTAAAGCTAATATCTAAGTGGGGATTTGATGGTGCTTCCAACCAAAGCCGATACAAACAGAAAATGGAAGGCGAGCAAGATGATTCAAGCATTTTCATGACCACATTAGTGCCATTAAAACTGACAGATGGAGATAATACTTTATGGACGAACCCAAAACCTTGCTCGGCTTTGTATTGTCGTCCAGTTCAGTTTACTTTTGTAAAAGAGAGCGAAGCAGTTGTCATTGATCACAAAAGACAAATGGATGATGAAATTAAGGCCCTTATCCCCACAGAATGCAGTAATAGTAACAGTGTGACTCATCAACTAATGATGACAATGATCGACGGTAAAGTCTGCACTTATCTTTCTGAAGCCAGATCAAATGCATCGTGCTACCTGTGTTTATCGAAACCAACAGAAATGAATCGCTTAGATGCTGTAACATCAAAGACCGTGTGTTCTGATATATGTGAGTTTGGCTTGTCATCCCTACATGCCCGAATAAATTGCATGGAATGTCTGTTACACATTGCATACAGACTTGACTTCAAACAGTGGGCTGCGAGAAGTAATGAGCACAAAGAAATGTTGCAGACAACAAAGAAACTGATTCAAAATAAATTTAAAGATGAGCTCAATCAGTTGATTGATATAGTGAAACAAGGTTCAGGAACTACGAATGATGGGAATACAGCCAGAAAGTTTTTCGAGTTTCCCAAAAAAACTGCAACTATTACCGGGTTGGATGAAGAACTTATCAAGAGATTTGCTGTTATTTTGCAGGCAATCACATCTGGAGAAAAGATTGACGTTGTCAAATTCAAAGATTTTGCCCGCAAAACAGCAGAAAAATACGTGGAATTATACGACTGGTATTACATGTCGGTAACTGTGCATAAATTATCAATTCACGGGGCTGACATAATAGAGAAAAACGACATTGTGCCTATTAGGGACTCTTTCGGAAGAAGCCTTAGAGTCTCGAAATAAGATTTCAGGAGGTTCCGGGAACATCATTCACGGAAAAGAAGCAGGCAAGATTCAAATCAAGACATCCCGAATATGCTTCTTGTGTCTTCGGATCCTGTTCTAAGTGCACAAAGGCCTAAATTAGATACCAAGAGAAAGCACAGCTTTTTTGCTGAAACTCTTGATCTAATTCAATTTCAGCAGACTGAGTTCGAGTTTTTGGATATCTCCAATCTGGATTCTGACTCAGAATTGGAGTCCAACAACGAGAGCGATAAGGAGAATTTGTAAATTTAATTACATATTATGATTTCTTGCTAATTTTGTAAGTTTATTGTACCAATAGGTTTAAGTAGTAATTAATTCATCAAATTAGTCATTAAAATATTTTGTGTGTTGTATTTAAAGTAGGTACTGCTTTTTTAAAATATTTTTTTGGTTTTTAGATATTTATGTAGTTAACTAGAAATGTTTCATTTTTAGTTTTGTCTTGGTTAGGTTTTCGTATAGGTGCTTAGGTATTTATTATTTGATATAAGTGTAATTTTTTTAATTTTGTTTCAGTTTAATAATATTACTTGAAAGTTTTATTGTATGTTTAATTTTTTTTATACAATTGTAAGTTGTAACTTCATTTGAATTAAAATATTTTTTTTTATGTATTTTATAATATTTTAATATTTTTGTAACCTCTGTTTTATTTAAATTATTAATAAAAAATAATAAGAAACATATATTTTTTATTTCATCTTGTTTTGTATATTCTTATTATTTGGAAATACTACGTTCTTAACTTAGACACTAAAAGGAGAAACAGTTCCTTTTAGTGTGTAACTTAAGAATGCATATAAATAAACAAGAATATTTTAACAATTAAATAGGTAGTTGTAATTACTTAATCCCTTGTTTTTAGATTCATTAGAAAACTAAACAATATTTCTCTAAGTGTGGGTGTACTATAAACCTCTGCCTACTCTTCGGGAATATAGGGGTGATGCTATTTTATGTAAAAAGTTTGTGTTCCTCAACTCAAAGACTAAATCATTTCGTTTCACATATACATATAATTAAATAAAAATATTTTGATTTAAAAAAAAAAACGGCATTTATGACCGTTATCTGGAGTATGCCAAAAAATTATAAATAATTAGCACTATAACCACCTGTAAGGATATTACGATTTTCCTTGCCGTTTAAAAGATAATTCGATTTTTCATACAAGTTTCATACAAATTTTTCGAAAAAGAATTATAACTCCTTCGTTTTTGAACATAATCAACTCGAGTGTCATATTTGTACATAGTAATAACTAAAAGAAGCAATATTCGGCAAAAAAACTGACACTTGCAAATTGAAATCCCTAAGTCTATGAAAGCCGATTTTCAGCCCACTGTGAGCCACTCCGGATGCACGCACAGTACCCTCCCTATTTTCCAGATAGGTACCGGAGCTGTAGGCACGCTCACTTCCCGTTGCGCATTGCACAACTAACGGTTGCCACCGCTAAGCCATCGACCCTAACGTCCAATACCAAATCTCCTCATTGGTGGCGGAACTGTAAGCCACGCTCACTTGCTTACAGTGTTGGGCGTTAATCAATTAAATTTCAATCAATAATTCAATCAGATTAAAAAATCAATTCAATTGAAATCAATTGCAATTAAATCAATTGCGACGCGTCGCAATTGATTTAATTGCAATTGATTTTAATTGCAATTGATTTTAATTGCAATTGATTTTACTTGCAATTGATTTTAATTGCAATTGATTTTAATTGCAATTGATTTTAATTGCAATTGA
>NW_020655698.1:0-315 GCF_003589595.1 Hyposmocoma kahamanoa | reverse complement strand
AACCAACGCCCTAACTCACCCCCATATGCCCTATAAATTTATCATAAGTCATTGTCAGTTTTAATTGTTAATTGTTAATCAAAAACATTGAAAAGATTGAAAATTGATTAATTGTTGCGACGCGTCGCAATTGATTTAATTGCAATTGATTTTAATTGCAATTGATTTTAATTGCAATTGATTTTACTTGCAATTGATTTTAATTGCAATTGATTTTAATTGCAATTGATTTTAATTTCAATTGATTTCAATTGAATTGATTTTATTTGCAATTAAATTTGCAATTAAAGTCAATTCTGGCCGGTTGGGGGCCCC
>NW_020655697.1:9298-42480 GCF_003589595.1 Hyposmocoma kahamanoa | reverse complement strand
ACTAGTAAACCCGTATTGTTCACTATGAAAAATATGATTCCTACCGAAATAGGACAGTAATTGAGTTAGCATAACCTTTTCGAATATTTTACTTAAAGCTGGTAAAATTGAAATGGGCCTATAGTTGCTAGGATCAACTTTCCCACCGCTTTTGAATAAGGGAATAACCTTGCTGTATTTCATTAAATCGGGAAAAACACCTTCGTCAACGCACCTATTGAAAGCTACAGCTAAATGTGGGGAAATGAGATTAATAACTGAGTCTATAACTTTAGTTGATATGCCCCAGAGATCTTCAGTTTTTTTAACATGTATTGACTTAAAAGCTTTTATGATGTCTTGTGGATTAACATGATGAAAATTAAATAAACTGCCACAAACGTTAACATTTTCCTTTAAGAGATCAATAGCAAGTGAAGGGGAGGAATTTAATGATTTTGTAGTGTTCACAGCAATTTCCGAAAAGAATGATTCAAAAGCTTGGGCTACTTTATCTTTACATTTTATAAGTTTGCTGTCTAATTCTAAAACTATATCTCTATCCTGTGGTTTAACCCTGCCTGACTCTTTATTTATTATGCTCCAAGTAGTTTTAGATTTATTTATCGATTGTCTAATTTTGTCGCTGTGAAACTTAACCTTAGCAGCTACACAAACTTTTTTAAATATTTTCGAATAAATTCTAACATATTCTATGAAATTGGAATTATTATTATAAATTTTCATAGCATATAGCTCATACAAACGAGACCTACTCTTATGAATACCTACTGTTGCCCAGTCGTTGAATTTAGTCTCTCTATGGAAAGTTAATGTTTTCGATTTAAATATATTGTCAAATTCATTTTTAATTAAACCAAATATCGTGTTATATAAAGTATTTGGATCCTCCGGTATATGGGATAGGGAATTTAAACTATTGCCGATATTATTTTGAAATCTAATTATTCGTTCTGTGGTAATCGGTCTGCAGAGAAATTGGTCTGCCTTCTTGCTCATTTTACAATTAAAAGAAGCCAATTGGCCACTATGGTCGGATCTTAAGCAATTTATTATTGATTTA
The DNA here is from genome assembly GCF_003589595.1 of Hyposmocoma kahamanoa. Lineage (NCBI taxonomy): Eukaryota > Metazoa > Arthropoda > Insecta > Lepidoptera > Cosmopterigidae > Hyposmocoma > Hyposmocoma kahamanoa. The sequence continues at coordinate 41,417 of NW_020655697.1, read as the reverse complement.
GACACTGCGTCTGTGTTACAAAAGATGTTATCAATACAAGTAGAAGAGGAGGCAGTAATGCGAGTTGGTTCTAAAAAAAGATTAATCAAGTTAAAACTTTGAAATAAATTAATGAGTCTTACAGAAGTAGAACAGTTTTCCAACAGGTTTACATTGAAATCTCCACATATTACTACGTTTTTTTTGGTTGGAAAAATCCGCTTTAAACTGTCTTCCATAATTAATTCAAACTCGTTAAAATTAGCAGAGGGGGGCCTGTATACGCATAAGACGACAAACTGATCCAATTCCACACATGAAATTTCAATAGTTCGTTCAGTAGAAAGATTTGTGATATCCTTACGCTCTTTAAATTTTAAGTTACGCTTAATAATAATCATGGATCCGCCTCTACTTAAGCTCTTTCTTATGAACGAACTGACTATTACATAATTTTCTATATTGTTAATGGCTTCGTAATCTTTCAGCCAGTGTTCTGTAACACAAAACACGTCAACGGAAATATCGTGCAAAAAAAGACTTATTTCTAATGTTTTGCCAGAAAAGCCTTGAATATTTTGATGTACTACATGGAAACGATTAGACTTTTCTGTTGTCGTGTTTTTCAGTTTAAACTATGGTTATTAAAAAGTATACGATTGCTACTTAAAGTAGGAGCATTGTCGTGGGACTGTGTTATATCTTCTATAACAGCGTCCTTAATATTAAAAGATAGCAAACTAGCTATATGTCTTAGATACCTTAGGGGTAAAAGTAAATTATCCTCAAAAAGTTTGAAGTTCCTTACGAACTTATTAATGTCAAAACAAAATATAACGTCACTATGACGGCAAGTCAAATTATGAATATGCGAATTTATGTTATATATATACTTATTACGAGCGATGCCTAGGTTAGAGCAGTAAGGGAATGCACTTAGTATGAATTTACACCCACACTTCTCATGAATTCTCAAGAACACGTCAATGCTACTATTTACTTCTTTTTTACTAATGTTAGTACTATCACCTAATATAAGAATCACTGTTGTATATTTATCAAAGTTGCAATCACTTAACAGTGTAATAATTTGACTAAAAGTAGCTCCTGGATAGCAATAGTTGACTACCCTTTGTTTTAAGTGGTTACTAAGGTGGTGGCCTAGTCCTACGCCTATTTTATCAGAAAAAACTACCGTTCTTCTGGATGGCCTGGTCGGAGTTCTAATAGTCTTGGTTGACCGTTGACTGTGTCGAACTTCAACAGTTGTAGTGGAGCAGACACGTTTTCCTGCAGCAACGCTGGCATACGATGCACGTGTTGGTTGCGTTGATGATGTGGGTGGTGGGGACGGAGTCTGATTTATTTGTACTGGACCATTTGTTTCACTAAGCTCATCGTGAAGAAGGACTTGAGTAAGTTCTCTATACTCAGTACCCAGCTTTAAAAGCTCATTAGTTGCAGCTGAAAGTTCTTCTAGTTGTTTCTGCGTAGAAAGTAGGTCTTGAGTTCGCGATTGAAGATCTAACTCTAGATCTTTCACTTGTTCGGCCATCTTCACCTTGTCCTTGTGTAAATTTAATTTTTCTGATTTTAGTTTCTTAAGAGTTTTCGATTTCTTTCTTATCAGGTTGGTTAATTTGGAAAATCTTGGGTCTTGCGATTTAGTGCTGCATAATTTACTGTTGCATACATTCCTGTCTCCTAGAGCTAGTTCATCACGGAGTGACAAGGTCGTTAGGTGGTCGTAACTTCCGCTTTGTTCGTGTAATGATGCAACTTCAGAAAGGTCTTGTTTCATCAGGACAACGCGCGCGTTCACACCTCTGTGCAATCCATGGCAGAAATCCATCAGTGTGGCTTTGAATTGTTACCTCATCCCCCATATTCGCCGGATTTAGCACCGTCCGACTTTTATCTATTCCCAAAGCTAAAGAAATTTTTAGGTGGTAAACATTTTCATACAAATGAAGAGGTCGTAGCCGCAGTAGATGCATATTTTGAGGAGTTGGAGGAAGATTTTTTTAAAACAGGTATCGAAGCCTTACCGGGTCGATGGAAAAAGTGTTTTGAGCTCGGGGGAGAGTATGTTGAAAAATAAAAATAAAATCAAAATCATGTGGTTTCATTAAATACGTCAGGCTAAGAACTTTTCAAATGACCCTCGTATAATGTGTTATAAATGACTAGAAAGGTGGATAAATTCCCTGTCAGATAAGGTATATTTCAATGACATATCTAACTTATGTTAGAAGAAATAAAGTTTTCATTACAAAATTGAGGTTATTTCTTCACGCCAACCACATTTCACGCAATGATTTCACTGTATTCAATTGATAGACGGCACAATACACAACATTGAACTACAGTAGTTCACGCGCTCGTTTAAATTGTTTTTATCACTTCAGAACACGGAATTACTTCACAATTTTTATTTATATGTCAACAAACAAAAATTCACGAATGAATTACCGACTAATGTGACGAATGATGTGACATAATATCCAAGGTTCACCATCTTCACCACATTTTTTAATATTTGTTACTTTATCCATTTTGCATGAATTCTTACAACGTCCACTAGAGTAAAAACCCTAATGATAGCATTTTTAAAATAAAATCTACTGAAGACGCGATATAACGTGTTTGTCAATAAGTACACACTACAGAATGTCTATAAATGAAATATATCTAGAATAAGCTTAAGAACTAGTTTTTAGAGTATTAATAGACTTTACTGGATGTGTATAGAACAATTTTACTAAACATAATCAGTTGATTTACAGATGAACTTAGAATAAGGACTATAAGAGTAAATCTTAAGAGAGATCACACCTAATTAAGTTATTTGGTATTAAGTGTCGTATTCTAGAACTCTACTCAATGCTCAAGTCAGGATTGCACTGGAAACACAAGTACTGGAAATACGACCCTAATGGCAGGGACTTGAGTATGATTTCGAGTGCTTTAAACCATACTCAAATCCTGACTTGAGTGAAATAAGTCTATAAGACCAATTTCTTTTTTCTAAAACCATTTACAGAGAACTATTTTCTAAAGCTATACCATAAAAAGACTGTTTAAAGATATAATAGATTTGAGGCGTATAAAGTTTGCTCCTTGGGCATCTTTAATACTAACAACCGCAGGATTATATTCCTAACATCATAAACAACAACTCTTGTTCCATGATTTTTAATATCTCATCAGATTTTATGTTCATACAAAAAAAAAAGATTTAAATAGATCGCTCTAAACGGCAATAACTCTGTGCAGCACGGGGGTGGGAATCGTCGCGGAGGACGCTTGCACATTTGTACTTATTCTACCAAATACCGATACAGCCAGAGCGGATGTGGAAGGCGCTTATTCAAATATGTTCGAATCCAGCCGATTCGAAGGTTTTTTTATTAGTGTTCCATCTTTGTATCTGTACTGTGTGGATCAGAATGTTGCGCGATAAAAAGGGAAGATGACCGAACTGTGCATGTAGCGGAAATGCGAATGTTGAGACAGGATGTGTGGAGTGACGAGAAAGGACAAGCTAAGGAATGAGTACAGTCAAGAGCACGTCAAGCTTGACACTTTGTATTTTGGACCGTTCTTATCCTTACGTAACGTACGTGCTCGATGTGAGACGTGCTCTTGACCCTGTAAATCATGGAAAGTTTGAAAGTGGCGCCAGTGACGAAAACGATGAGGAGTAATAGGTTAACGTGGTATGGACATGTCATGCGGAGGGAAGAATGCCATGTGACGAGAATAGAGTTAGGTATGAATGTAGAGGGATATAAGGGGAAAGGAAGGCCAAAAAAAAGATGGATGGATTGTGTGAAAGATGACTTGGGTAAGAAAGGTGTGAGTATGAAAATGACGACTGACAGGGGAGAGTGGAAGAAAAATACATGTTGTGCCGACCCCACCTTGTGTGATAAAGACAGGAATAAGACGAAGTAGTAGAGTTTACAGGCACATGGGACTTGTCAACTAATGTCTCAGGGTGACGGACTCTGTGGCAGTGCCACTCTGATCATTGCGATTCAAAGTTGTGAATCATACTTGCTTTGGACAGACCTGTTCGTCCCATCTCTTGGTATCATAAAAAAAGAGAATATGAAAACAGCCTTAATAATTCTGACCTACCTTTGAACAGACTTCACAAACAGGAAGATTGTTAGTCAATCCATATAAACTATCTGTTTCAAAAGCACTACTAGACAGTGTAATTAGAGGGACAGGCGGAAATCCAATAGGCAGAAGTGTCAGATCTATTTATACATCGTGGAATGCAAAGAAAACAAAGCTGAGCCAACCATGACCCTTCACACGTCTGACTTGGAAGATATAACGGTAGGGTTGTCACTAGAATTTAAACTTTTTTGAGAAATTTAAACAAATTATCATTTTTACACCAGTGACACAGTACATTTATGAAAAATTCATTTATGCATTGCTCTTTAAAGCCAGAAGGGGTCCCGCGGACGTTCCGCCCGTGTTTTTAGATGATGCGCAAGTGAAGAGGTTGGATAAATTCAAATACCTTGGGCACGTGCTAACGGAGAGTCTAGTTGATGATGACGACATAGAACGCGAGCGCAGGGCTCTAGCTGTTCGGTGCAACATGCTCGCGCGCAGATTCGCGCGATGTAGTTGTGATGTCAGAGTGACGTTATTTAGGGCATATTGTTTATTTTATAATGATGCATATCGCATTGTAATGAACCAGCCGAGATACTGCAGCGCATCGAGTTTGTTCGCTGAGGCCGGAGTTCCTGATTTTTTCGCAATAACAAGGTCTCGAGTAGCCAGCTTTTGGAGCCGTCTCCGTGCGTCAGACAACAGGATTCTCCGTTCTCTCTGTGAGCACGTGCACAATTCCTTTTTTAAACACTGGATTTCCGTGTATCGTGATGGAAATAAGAGATGACACCCTTATTTTACAAGCGCTTTGTATTGTATTTTATTTTTATTGTACGACAATTATTTTATTTTATTGCTTTTGCTTTTGTTTTCATATATCATTGTAATTTGTTTTTAATATGGGTATATACCTGTCAATAAAGAATTATTATTATTATTAATGCGAGAAATTGACATAATAGCAGTAGAGCGCCTTGTGACAGAGTTCGTCCAGGGAAGTACTGCCACCTTACCTATTTCTGCCACCAAGCAGTAATATAGCATTACTGCGTTCCCATTGACTAGTCAACTCGTGTCTCAGGGTGACGAGCACAGTGGCACCGCCTCTCTCTGATACGATTTAAAACTCCGATTGGCACTGCAACTCCTTTGAACAGGCGTGTTGCTTACCATCAGGCGCACGACTTGTTCGTCCCTTCGCTTGGTATTATAATATGGAATTTATTATTTATTTATATTTATATATTTTATTATATAAATATGTTTCATATGATTCTAATTGCTATCATAGCTTAATAATGAAATTAAATTTAATGTTTCTTAAAAAAATTTAAAGGTAAGGTATTTAACTAATAACTTAGTAACAAATAGTAAAAAATAGGGTGGTTTGCATTAATATTATACATAACTGTTTGATGACGACTTAACTATCTCAGTCAACCGTGACCATGAGATCTGTGAAGGGCCCGAAACGTTGGTTTATTAAAAAAAATGTAGTTAGGAAATCAGTTTCTTTACCTATGTATAACAATCGCAAAAACCTAAGAACTCAATAAAGTTATAATTATTGTATTACGCGTGAGGTTAACCCTACAGTTGACGGGATGCAGGTCAAGAGACGCTCTTCTGTGAAGTAGCACGAGTATGCGCCTGACATCTCTGGCCCATATCTGCAAAAGGAAATCTTTTTATTGTAAAAATTAAAAATTAATAATTAAAGATCGAAAATGAAACAAAAATAGTGTAGGGTTTACATGATTTCTGTGTAGAACTTGAATAATTGAACATTATCCAAAATGACAACATCGTTCAATAAGTGTTCGGTTAATACCGCACATTAAGCAAGTCACCGCGGCAGAATTTTTCTTTAGTTATGATTTCTTCACATTTGGAAACCAGAGCATTAACATAAACAAGCCCGTATGTTATTTCATAATCAAGTTAACGAAATAAATACCGTTTTTAAGATCAACAAGGATTCTTTATTTATCAATCAAAATAGTTTGTGTAGCAAGATCAAGACGCGAACATTGGTACTTCGACCCGGATATGTACGGGTTAACACCGCACAAAAAGAAATAGTGTAATGGGAGTTAGAGGGGCGTCATTTTGGATGATAGGGGAATGTTTTAGTTTAAGAATGTTTTAGTTTTTGTAACATTGGAAGAACAAACAGCACCTTGAGTTTTATTATAATAGGTATATGGTACTCATTGCGATATCTTGTGAACCAATAGGTACCAATTACCCAACTACGCTGTCTTGTACCGCGATGAGTACTCCTCTTGAAATGTTGGTCCATGATAATAAAAAAATGAAAATGAATAAAAATAAAATGTTTCTTTATTTAGGTATACCCCATGAATAAATTTAACATTACTTATTACAATACAATTAAATTGAGTTTTATTAACGGAAAATTAGTATTAATAATGAAGTAAAATAATTTGAATTAAATTAAATTTACATTAAGTAAGGTCGGTGGCTTTGCAGCTATCATGCGAAAAAGAGCGGCTTCACTGGTGCATAGAGTTCGTGGCAGCGACAACAGCCTCCTGAATATAATTCCAAACAGAGTCCAGGGTACTTTTCGTGATCACTGGTCCCAGTTGCATATTAGTTTTAGAAAAAATTGTTATATGTAACAATTTTAAAAATTTTGTGCATAAACAATTTGGCAAACTGTTAACCACTAATTTGGTCACATAGAATTCGGCTCGGAAATATTATGGTGGTAATCATTGACTTACAAATAAATGGACGACGGGTCTAATACAAAAACCACGAAAAAAATGTCCCAAGTCAGCCTATTTAAACGTAGTGACATGTAAAGGAATATGAAAAAGCTAAAACGTTGAATTTAAATTGTAATGTCATCGTAGTACTGTCGAATTTTGCTTGCTTCGCTGTCAGTCGAACATACGAAGACTAAAGCGTGAATGACGCTCTGTATACGATTTTAACGCCCTATAAGTTCGGACACTTTTTAGCGCGGACCCGACGTCCATATAATAGTAAGTCAATGGTGGTAATACAACGTTTTGGACGCAGCGAATTGAGATTAAACATTACCAGAAGTACACATTCCGAAATATGCAGACACGGGTAGTATAGTATCTATATACATTCTTATAAGTATTATTTACCTCGATAATGCTCTTTGTACCTTTTCAAAGGTCAAGGTACATAGTTTTGTAAGGGTCCCGTGTAATGGAGTCGATTTTCAATTTACTACGTAAAGGCTGTATAAAGAATCGCATGTGGATTTTGTAATTCTTGGGTACTGTAGTCTAGGCTCTACTCTATGAGTAGAATTACTGGCTGAGTGAATATGGTTTTATATTTAGAATGTGTTTTGAAATAGGATATTAGAAAGAATAGAACATCTTAAAAGGTGAAGATGTAACCTCAATACGTGAAAACATGCAAAAAAGTACATTAAATAGAGAAAGAAAGAAAGAAAGAAACATTTGTTCAGTACCTTTAAATTGTATGTATATAAAAATAAATTAAAACTAAAATTACTGATACTGAATGGGCACCGCTCAGCATGTGCCGTGGCTGAGAACAACCACGTCGCTGGTATTATGCGGAGCCCAGGGAGTGCGTCACAGGCGCACTAAACTAATCCTACAAAAACATTGACTTATTTAAATTCGCAATATGAGTACAAAGAATTTATGATGCGACAAAATGTGTGATGCTTAACTATATCTATACCTATTGTTAATTTATTTATAATTAATTGATAATATTATGCAAACACCATTCAACTATCAAACAAACTTAATTATATATAAAAAGAAAAGAAAAAAACTACTTATTTCCTAACTATAAAGTTGGAACTGATTTCAAAAAATATAACCGAATTAGGCCACATATACATACAAAGTGCACTTATACACAAACGATACATCTAATATTTCTTATGTTTTTTTTGTAATTCTGTTAAATAAAATCTATAGTTTTTTTTAAAAGAATAAACATTATATATCGAGTTTTGAAGATTATCCCAGTCTATATTTATAGAGTACTTACCTCACGCTACGCATCCTAAGCTACGCCTCAGTTTACAGTACCTACTATGGACTATAAAACCTAGTTCACGAACACATTATTTAACTACAGTTATGGTATGCTCAGAGAAAGTATGTTCACATCCACATATAGCTTTCATTCAACTGCCTCCGTGGCCGAACGGTTACCATGCCGGACTGCCACGCAGAGGTCCCATGTTCGATTCCCGGGCCGAGAGAAATATTTGTACGGCCTACATTTATTTCTCTCGTGAGTTTGGATGTAATTTGTGGTTGTCTATGTGTGTGTCCATGGCACCCGCGACACAGGGTTTCCCTAGTGCGGGGCTATGTTGAGTGTTAGTGTTATTATTATTATTATATACTCGATGACACCCACACACCCAGATTTTTGAAAAATAGATCTTGTCGTTATCATGACAAGATCTACTGATTTATATTATAATATATAAATCAGTTCTAAATTATCAAGATGTTCATTTTCTTTGATAATTTTTATGAAAACGATCTGATAATTATCCTAATTATTAATTATTATATAGGATAATTATCATATCCGATAATTATCCACGCTTATTCATAGTTTTATATCTTTAATCTTTTACTGACAAGCAGTGAAAAAACTAAATAAACACGAAAAACATGGATTGTCTATACAAATTTTGCAGGCCGATTTCACATCGCATTTCCTTCATAGTTACAAACTAGCTTTTACCTATTCATAAAGTAATGCATCCAAAAAACACCCTTGATAAGAAATTTAAAATAAATAGAAAGTTTTGAGATTTATCACTCCTTATAAGATACGAGTTTAAGAAAGTAAGGCATCGATTTGACGTGTTTAGATTCGACATCATTACGACATCTCTAGTCAGCAAAACAACCAATTTTCTCACAGATGACGCAACGGCACAAAAGTCGTTAAAAACCAATAAACAAAGATCAAGAAGCACAGAAAAATTCATAAGCTTCGCTGGTTCGATCCGTCGCTTAGTGGGCATAGCGTCTGGAAAGGTTTGCTGCTTTGCTCTTCTAAGTTTGTCTAGGTAAATACTGCCACCTTACCTATTTCTGCCGCCAAGCAATAACGTGAGCATTATTGCTTTCCGGTTTTGAAGGATATATACTTATCAACGTATGTCTCAGGGTGACGGGCGCAGTGGCAGTACCCCTAAGATCTGTGCAATCTAAAGCTCTGAATGGCACTGCAACTGTTATGTACAGGCGTGTAACTTACCATCAGGCGCACGACTTGTTCGGCCCGTCAATTGATATTATAAAAAAGTCCAACAGACCTTTCTTCTTCACCACAGCTAAGATTAACTGGAAGAGATCTTTTCTAGAGAAACCTCACCTTTGTCCTTTGTGACATGTGTTTTAATATCCTTTCTTTGTTGGATGATCAATGCGGCTATGTGAGGAGCACGAACACGTGATATTCTTCAGGGTTAAAAAACACTTTGTTCAGTGTTTCATTGCACCGTGTTCTGGATTTAACGAAGCTTGTTGACGTAATAAGCTATAGGCAATTACTAGCTACGCTTCATACATATTCTACCATCCTTTTGAATATTTTAGTATATCCGGAATTAACCGTGTTCTAAAAGACGTTGAAAAGGTTTAATGGATTATTCACCTCTCCCGTAACTTTATTTCAGGTTTACCGGCCGGCAAACAGAAATCCAATGGAAAATGGTTACACTCGCCTTTAGGACATTTATAGAAGTGTCTGTAAAATGACGAATGTGCGGCTGGCTGGTTTTTGAACATTTAGAGTAAATAACAATATATCGAGCGGAGATCCTGAATTAATCATCCTCCGTGCAGATAAAGGTAACGCGACGGTGGTCATGAATACGTCAGATTATAACTGCAAAATAACTGACGTACTATCGGATGAAAACACGTTTAAAAAGGTGAAGAAAGACCCTACCACCAAGATATTAAAAACAACAACTAAGTTAATATCTAAGTTCTCCGATACGCTGAAACTTGATGTAAGTGAGTTTGTACCCTGCTGCGCAAAACCTCCAAAACTGTATGGGTTACCAAAAATGCATAAGGCTGACACCCCACTCAATCCCATAGTTAGCCAGATTGACAAACTGACCTACAAACTGGCTCAACATATGGCAAAGGTAGGTACTGTCACAATTGAGAGGGAACACTTTTACACATGTGAAGGATTCATATCATTTCATCAGTGGAATCAAAGATCTACGGTTAACTGATGATGACACCATGGTCAGTTTTGATAGTTTTGATGTTCAGTCGCTGTTTACCAACCTACCAGTAAAAGACTGCATTGCAATTGTACGTAGAAAGCTAAGGGAACATAATGTGTCCATTGAATATGCAGAATTATTAGAACACTGCCTGACATCAGGCCATCTATTATGGAATAATGAATTCTACCTACAAATCGACAGTATAGCGATGGGCTCTCCGGTATCTCCCGTTGTTGCCGATATTTTCATGGAAGACTTCGAGGAGCGAGTTTTACCCAAGGCCCCAGCTAGGCCGAAGATTTTCAAACGATAAACCTACGCATTCAATGAAGTTTGACAAACCCCAGGTCCTTACAAAAGAAGTCCGTTATCTACCCAGGATGCTGCGAGAGGCCATTGAAATTAAAAAACATCCTAATTTCAACAGGGAAGATGGTTTCACCGTACCACCAGCTTGGGATCCAGTATTTCCTCTGATGAAAAATCCCAAACAGACATAAGACTTCAGTACTAATTAATATGTTTTAGTTTATTCTAATTTCTATTATTAATTAATAATAAATTGAACTTAATAAAAATTCATTCAATAAAGTAATTTGTAAAACTTAATGTAGCGTAAATTGGAATGTTTTCTTTGTAAAATTAAAAATAAACTATTGTAACTATAGTGTACAAATCGGGTGGTTTGCATTAATATTAGACATAACTGTTTGAACACTGTACCACCTCAGTCAACCGTGACCATGGGACCTGTAAAGGGCCCAAAACGTCGGTTTGTTTCAAAAAACAAATTATACGCGATTTAAATCCGGAAAAATATTTTCATTTCCTAAATAACAATGTGTTTAATTGTTGAGATTTTTTTGTGAGAGAACTCCAATAGTTTTGTTATGAATGATTGTAAGTACAAAGATCGATCACGCAGAAAAATTACATTCATAATCATAACAAATTATAGTATCGGTACGCTTTGACGGCCGTTTTGAAGTTTGTCCGTTCATCAAGTTTCGTATTAATTTATAACTACGTTGAAGGAGCTAATTAATATACATTGTTGTCAATACGTGCAGTGAATTTTATGGAATCTATGAAGAAACAACTCGGCATTTGTTGTTCGAAATTCGACATTTTTAAAAATGAAATCTAATACGATCGTCACTTATGGGATCGCTGGCCAGCACAACTTCTACCTCCGGCAAACTCGCGTCTAAGCTCATGCAAAACAAAGCAGTTTCGATATGATGACAAAGTAAACATTTTATTTTCTTTATTAAAACTTTTTAATCAGCTACTCCTTGCAATGCTAGTTATAAATCTAAAAACTTACAGATGCGACTCGCATTTGATTATATTTTTTTCGATAATGAATTGAGATTTGATCTGTGTGTACAGTAGTGGAGTTATTTAAAAAAAAATCTCAATAAATACATTTGATCGAAAAGCGACATCTGCGGCTGCGATGAGAAGGTTATTCAAAAATCTCTCACTAGATGTCACTAGCGGCGACGAATGCCGAAGTCAGTACAAAGATCTATAACAAAAACACTTAGGGGAATTTCCACAATTCGGTAACTGGACCCGTAGCTCAGTGGCTAGAGCAATACTACGGTGCAGCACGGTCGTGGGTTCAAGTCCCAACAGGTCGTCGTGTGTTCAATCTATGTATTCATAGCAATGTATTTGTTCGTAGTATAATAAGACAAGTAGAACTTCATACCAGCTGATGCAGGTTTTTACAGATCAGCGGCTGCTGATGCGGAATGATAGATAGATAACAAAAAACAAAACAGTCCATAGACAACTTAGAATTAATGAGGGCAAAGGCGGCCTTATCGCTGAGAGCGATCACTTCCTCAACAACCTTTGACAACCTTTGAGGCAGAGGAGAACAGAACAGAGAGGGAGACGTAGTGTGCCAGTAGTAAAAATTTAAATGCATGATTAAAAATTTACACTATCATCTTATGAAATAATAAGTGACCATTATATTTTATATCTATGATTTTAAGTATTTAAAAGAAAACACGGAAAATGTACATGCCTACTGAATCCATCAACAAGAAAAAGCATTCTATTTTCTTTGGTATTGTATTAAAATATTATTTCAATGATTTTGTGACATTTATTAACAATTTTTTTTCGATATTTCAATCTTCATGAAAACAATCAGTCTACCTAGCTTAATTGTTGTGGAATTTTATCAAAGTTATATGTCAAAACTAGCCATTTTTATCGTAAATCAGTAAACAATGACTGACATACATTTCATAAATTTGTGTGCTTTATAAACGAAATCGAATAGGAATAATAATAATATGCAAATACTGTTATAATTACATAGCACATACCTCGGCAATATAGTTTTTCTTTTGGAAATTTAGTATATTATTCGGTAGTACAGCTGTTTTCGTAGAATTTATAATAGGAATACGTTTTTGATTGTTTGTTAATTATGAATAATTTTGACGGTATGTTATGTGTTTATTTTTCAGAAACTCATTTTAACGTAGCATGATTATTACAGTTAAAAAAAGTTATTGATGCAATTTCATTTGTTTTCGGAACCTTTATCTTCAAGAGGTGTTTTAATCCCAGAAGGCAATGTTTGGAGAACGTTGTTTTTTTATTTCATCGTGTAACAAACCCACATTTTGACAAAAATTAATAAATAAATAAAAATATTAAAACTGACGGTTTAAGACTTTAAATGTTTGTTCATCTATAGTCAAATGTTTCTTTTATTGCTTTCAATTTCAGTGTTTTGAATATTCAAGAAAAAACTTATTAAGGACACAAACGAAGAAGACACGAACTTAAGAAGGAACACTCTTCAAGAAATCACAATTAAAAACAAACAACAGCTACTTATACATTCAAAACAAAATTTGCCGTCTCTTAGTAAATATCTATATTTGCATTTATTTACACACAATGATATCTTTTAAGCAATATTGACCTCAATACATCTCAGTCAACAGGCAGAATAGATTTCTTTTTAATTTTATTCTCGCGCGATTTATAATTTCTTTATTAAACATTTTGTGAGTTCATATTGAGCATCCAGTGTCAATTAGTATAATATATTTACATTTATAGATCCACACGGAACAATAAGAGCCTATGCACACGGCGTATTTTACACACGCCGTAGATGCGCATATCGCACTGCTATTACAATAGTGTTGTAACTCAAAATACATGAAATTCAAGATTATACCATTTCTGAATGTAAAATTTGATTTTCTAAACGTCAATAAAACCGTCGTTAGAATATTGTAAGAAACAATTAAAAGATGTCTACTTAACTCAAAATGAGACATACCTTATGTGAGCTAGTTTTGGACCAAACGGTCCTTACTCAAAAATATTAAATTATTTTTTCCCTTTTATGTTTTATTATTATTTATTATTATATTTGGGAAGTGGGAAATTGTTTAGATTTCAGTAATAAACTTTAACCTATATATAAATTTTTATAATCTTTCACGGGAAGTGAATAATTCGTTTTTCATCGATTCTGAAAAATACACTTTTTGAGTTAATACTTTATTGTGTTAACAGTGCGATATGTACCGCGCATTTTGGAGATAGTTGTAATTTTAGTTTTGTTTGTTTATTTCAGTTAGTTTTTCAAATGAAGCAATTACATGAACTAAGTATACCTAAGCTCCATTGGAGCGTATAAGCTTCTTGCTTGCAACGCGATTTAAAATATTAAATATATTTATATATAAGCGCGTATAAAATACGCTGTGTGCGTAGGCCCTAAGGGCTCCTATCAAATTATTCCAAAACTGTATCATAATTATAGTATACAATAGGTTCTAATCAATTCATTCAATGTACACTAACATGACAATTATACAAGTGACGAACAGTAACTAAAGTAAAAATTATATACTAACAAAAAAAGATTATATTTTTTTACTTTATTATTTCCCACTATGATTAATGATAAAACAATTTTAAAATGTTCCATGCGAAATTAGGAACTGTGTTATGTATACCAATTATAATTACACTGATACTAATTTTAATAATTATAATTATACAGTGTTCTATGAATAAATAACTGCTGAAGAATTTCCTTCCCGTCATTGACATTTAAGTACAGTACTGTAAGCTGAGACGTAGCTTAGGATGCGTAGCGAGAGGTACTTTATAAATATAAACTGGGATAATATTTAAAACTTGATATTTATTGTACTTTTTTACATGTTCACTTCTTGAGGTTACTTTTAGATCTATTTTTTCAAACACATTCTAAATACAAAACTATATTCACTCAGCCAATAGTTCTACCCATAGAGTAAAGCCTAGACTACAGTACTACCTTCTTCAGGGCGCCACCATAACTTTTCCAAAAACAATCTTACTTCAATGTAAGCTTATAGTAAGGTTATTATAATATTACTCATATTCGTACCATGCCAAACCTTTCAACCAAGTAATGTATTATTGCTAAAGTAACTGAAAGAACGAATGATTTCCCAATATTGTTATTCCTTACTAAAAATAGGAAAGAAATAACTCTATATGAACTATATAATGACATCTCTTTCTTTTTTGATGTTCCAAATCGTCTTATCGTAGTAATGTTTAAGTACTTAATGTTATTTACGTTCAGAGAATTTTAACTGTTAAAAAAAGAAAGTATGTAAATATAAAATCTATTAAAATTACGTTGTTTTCATATATTTTTCCGCATTTTCATGAAAAAAAAATAAATAAAACAGACTGAGTCTTGATAGTCACGTTGTGAATTCGGAATTATAGTCAAGTGTCAAGTCTAAGTATCGCCAAGGAATATAGATGTCGCTGTCATAATTTTACGAAATAAACATCACGTATTTTTATTTAACGAGAAATGATTTCCTATGTACTACATATTAATTTAAAAAATAAAAAATATATTGAAAAGATTTATGTAAACAAATAAGTTCAACTTAACTTTCAATCATTACAAATCAGTATTTAGACAACAAATTCGAAAATAATATTGTTTCCACTGCGTCTGAGGAATTATTATAAGATTGCTAAATTTGACATAAGAACAATATTACTTTAATGTAAAAGTCGCGTCATAGTACGAACTGAGTGAATGAATCATCGAGTATATAACCAGAAATAGAGACGAAATAAGGGCCATATATTCCTGATAACACATTATCAACTCCCGTTTGCACTGAGTTAAAGACAGGCCAACTATTAGCCTGTATGTACGTCTCCGTATATTCCAAAAAATATTCTGTATTTATTGTAATAAAGATAATATCTCTAACAATGCCGTGCTGTTCCATTCGGTGGTGTGGGAAAAACTGCAAAACATCTAATTACAAAACAAACGGAATCAAATTTCATCGGTAAGTAAATATTAAATATGTAATTTTGCAATTTTCGCCCATTATAACAAAGCTCTACAGTTGACGACACCCATTGACGACACCCGTCAATTGTTTCGAACTCAGGCTAGCCAATCGGAGCGCAGTTGTCACAGCAATGATATGGCAGAATAGTTTTCAAACAAAATTAAATGACATTTCGTCTCTATTTCTGGTTATATACTCGATGGAATGAATAGTCACAAAGCTGCAAATAGTCATAAAACATCATAGTTTTAACATTATAATAAGCGTACTTTAAAATTCAAATTCAAATTGTTTATTTGCTTCAAACATGGTATAAAAGTTATAGCAAAAAAAAAAAAGGAAAACCAGTACAAACATGTTTCGCATATCCGATAGCATGCAAATGTCTAATAATATTATCTTGATTGACTATTACAATTTTAAATAAATAAGTCACAATTTTCACAGATTAAGTATGTCAAGAATTAAAATAATAATAAAAATAAAAATTCAAGAATTACAAAAAAAAATATGTCAAAAGTTACAAAAACAAACTACAATATATGTGTCAAGAATTACAAAAAATATTTAAGTTTTTTTTTAAATAATTATTGTTCGAAAAATTCATTCACACTGTAAAATTTTTTTACAACTAACCATTTGTACAATTCTGTAGTCATTTGTGTACATGTCAGTTTTTTTATTTCATTGGGTAGTTTATTATAAATTTTTATACATGTGTAGTACGGACTTTTTAGGTAAAGAGTAGTCCTAGGTACATGGTCTACAACAAGTCTATTAGGGTTTCTTTTTGCACGTGGGTTTATTTGAATGGCTATTTTGAATAAATGTGGATGCTGCTTGACAAACTTACAAACTTCGATTATGTACATACAAGGGAGTGTCAGAAGGTTTAAGTCACCGAACAGTGGTTTGCATGATTCTCGTGGACCAATGCCGCACATTGCGCGTATACATTTCTTTTGGGATACAAATGCACGTTTGACGTAAGAGCCATTGCCCCAGATAATCAATCCATAACGGAGAATTAATGCAATATAGCCATGATAAGCCAACAAAGAAATATTTTTGGAAGTAATTCGTCTTTTTTATTTAAGCGCGTTATAGTACGAAAAGTCAATGTAAGATTAAAGCAATATTGTTCTAAGAGGTTGTAGTAGGACCCCTGGGTACCACAAAGTTTCAAAGTACTATAGAACTAAACTTCACATCGTCGCGTCACCGGTTAGAACAAGCTTAGTCAGAAGTTTGAAACTGTATTTAACTCCATTTTACGCCTTCACACTGTGCTTAACTTAACCATAACCACTAACATTGTAATTTTATTTTCATTTTATTTTATTAACAAAGTTTCCTACGGGCAATATTAAAAAAGACTCCCTCCCCATGCTCTGCAGGCTGCGGGCAAGGTATGATTCGCCATGCATGCGCCATTTTGCCCAAGTGCTGAGCAACAGGAAGTATCTTTTCTCGTTAAACAAACACGCACATACACACATTTTATCATATTGTTTTTTTCATGAAATAAAAATATAATCTTTATTTAATTAAATGATAAAGCCAGAGGGCTGTCTGAGATGATGATGTCTCGTTAAACACGGTTCTGGCAGAATACCAGCGTTGTGGGAAACCGCGGCATTTATGCCTTTTCACGGCCATGACTTCCAAAACTATTTACTTTAATTAGTTATATGTGTAGTTTACGTTCCTTTTGTTATAAAAATTTGTTATTTTAAGTGGTTCAATATAATAATTATTATGGTGTTAGTTTTAGTAAATAAGTTGTGATGGAAGTGAATAAAGTTTTTATCTATCTAACTTGTTGTTCTAGCATTAATTTATTTAGTCTAAAGTGCACTAGCATAGATGTAAGAATCTAGTTACTAACCAATTTCGACCATTGTAGTCTGTCTTATGAATAAATTAAATTAAATACAAACTCTCATTTATAGTCTGTTTTTTTAATACGGAGTAAGAGTGCATTCATTATCCTGCATTGCAGTCCGCCTTGCCGTCCGCTGCGTAATGCAGAATGAATATAGTCACAGTTTTTTTCCATCCTATAAGAGTCACAGTGTAAGCCATCCTATAATCCTGCGAGACTCCTTACGTGGGCCATACACGGGATAGTGTGTCAGCGGTCACCTGCCTGCGCGGCGGAATGCTGTGCTGGTAGTGAAAGGACCGTTTAAATGACATTTGCAGGATTGCCAGTTTTCATAAAATTTGAAGTAGTTATGTTATTGTTGTCGATGGTTTTATCGATAGATTGTGTAGGAAGTTAAAACTTTGGCAATACGACTAAATTGTGAATGTTACGACGTTCTAATGATTAGGTACTAATTTCGTTATTGCCTTCTTTTATTCTTATTTATTTTGACAGGTGGGTGAAGTCGTTACCCGAGACCTCGACTGCATGAAGTTGATAACGATTTCACGAATTAACTACAAACGTGCAGTCAACCTGTCTGCAGCCTTAGTAGCAGCAGAGCTCCTTGTCATAGAGTACGTCCAGGGAAGTACTGCCACCTTACCTATTTCTGCCGCCAAGCAGTAATGTGACCATTTGAAGGGTAAGGGTGCTGGTGAAATTACAGGCATTATGGGACTTGTCAACTTGTGTCTCAATGTGACGGGTGTTGCGACTGTGCCAATCAGACTTTTGCCATGAGTGGCACTACACCTGCTATGGACAGGCGTGACGCGCAACTTGTCCGTCCCGTCACATGGTATCATAAAAAACAAAGCTTTTTTTTGATACATACATACAAGGTGGTTAAACCATGGAATATTCGGGGCAGTTGCTTTATGGAAAGTTACGTTGTAACGTCAATTCTCGGACATTTAATAAGCAGGTCATAAATTAAGCTGTAAAAAGCAGTATTTGAATTGCAACGTGACAATCCAGTAACATTCCACAACTTTACGATCCTCGTGTTAGAGCTTATGATTGTAAGGACGTGACATATTCTCATTAATTTCTAATTATTCATTTTTAGGGTACCGGCATCATATAATTACGTTGAGTTGGGAAGTCGAAATATCCAATGCCGTCGTTTAGTACAATGAGCAACGGTCGGAAAAAGGTGTTCCACATACATATATGTATAGATACATGTATAGACATAGCTACACGAAGCGACATACAGTTGTTAAAACCACCTAATATTAATTAAATTTTTATTGAATTGATATTCAATTATTTTTTGTGAAATTACTCCACTAGTTTGTTATAATTATTAATACAAAGATCGAACACTCAGAAAAAACACTCAGAAAAAATTCCTTCGATCCGGTCGGATTCGAACCGACGTCTTCTTGCATACCGTGCCAGACGCTATACCAACTAAGCTTAGTTGAGTAAGTAAGTAAAGACACGACGCAAGCACATAGAAAAATTCGTGAGGTCCGTTGGTTCGTTCCGTTGCTTAGTTGGTATAGCGTCTGGCACGGTATGCAAGAAGACGTCGGTTCGAATCCTAGTGGAGTAATTTCACAAAAAATAATTGAATATCAATTCAATAAAAATTTAATTAATACAGTGAATAGCGACATCTCTCGCCAGGACTGGTAGCTGTAAAGGTACTAACTGGGTGATAAATCTGTAATAGATTTCTCATAGATGGCGCTACGACTAAAAAGTCGTTGAAAGACCAAGTGCAAAGACACGACGCAAGCACATAGAAAAATTCGTGAGGTCCGTTGGTTCGTTCCGTTGCTTAGTTGGTATAGCGTCTGGCACGGTATGCAAGAAGACGTCGGTTCGAATCCAACCGGATCGAAGGAATTTTTTCTGAGTGTTTTTTCTGAGTGTTCGATCTTTGTTTAATAACCACCTAATATTAATTCATTACTTTCAGAAATGACTCTTCTGCATCGTATGACAAACTACTGACATAGGAAGTCGGAGTTGGATTTTAAAATAATTCTATTGGAGCCATGTAAACAATGCAATGTAAAAATGCACTAGATAACTGTCAGCCTTGTTGCCATTCCGTCAATGTGACCGTCAATATGCCGAGCGTGACGCGATGCGGTATCTAATGCTAGGGAGGGGCGGGGAGTGACCATTCTCGTTACTTTTTTAATCTCCGCTTTGGTAAAAGGTCAGTTATGTACTGTATTTTTTACATGGCACCATAAGTCAATGCATGGCGCCATTTGTTTTTTCACATAAGCAGGTTTTGCACATTGACAACGAGACTTGTAGTACGTAATTCCATACAAACGTAGCAGTGCGGTTTGTATGTGTGCCGCTTGGCATGCGCCGTCTACGAATCGCGGTTGTCACGAATATCAGTATATTTGTTTTATTCTACTTAGATAGAGAACCGAAGGTGTAAAAAGGTACTTAAAACAGTTTGTTTAAAAAATCTAATTTTTATAAAAATAACGCACTCACTCAATATAGCTCCTCACTAGGGAAACCCTGGGTCGCGGTTGCCATGGACACACATAGACAACCACAAATTATACCCAAACTCACGAGAGAAATAAATGTAGGCCATACAAATATGTCTCCCGGCTCGGGAATCGAAACTGTAACCTCTGCGTGGCAGTCCGGCATAGTAACCATTCGGCCACGGAGGCAGTTTAATTTTATTCCCTGAATGTATAAATATTCTATAATGCTAATGTTAAAAATTTGACTTAACAGTTTTTGAAAACTACCCCTAAATAAAGGTGAAATGATCTATTCAAGTTTGAATGGGAACTATCAAAGCGTGCTCTGATTGGCTTCAAGCTTGGTTTGGATACTTTAATTACAAAATAAATAAACACGTGTTTCCAAGGTTAGTCGAAAAGACCCCTTAAATGGGGTAAGTTGTAGTATCAAAGTATTTTAAATAATTGTAACTTTTTCGTTATAATTATTAATACAAAGATCGAACACTCAGAAAAAACACTCAGAAAAAATTCCTTCGATCCGGTCGGATTCGAACCGACGACTTCTTGCATACCGTGCCAGACGCTATACCAACTAAGCCACGGAACGAACCAATGGACCTCACGAATTTTTCTATGTGCTTGCGTCGTGTCTTTGTACTTGGTTTTTCAACGACTTTTTAGTCGTAGCGCCATCTATGAGAAATCTTTGACAGATTTATCACCCCGTTAGTACCTTTACAGCTACCAGTCCTGGCGAGAGGTGTCGCTATTCACTGTATTAATTAAATTTTTATTGAATTGATATTCAATTATTTTTTGTGAAATTACTCCACTAGTTTGTTATAATTATTAATACAAAGATCGAACACTCAGAAAAAATTCCTTCGATCCGGTCGGATTCGAACCGACGTCTTCTTGCATACCGTGCCAGACGCTATACCAACTAAGCACTTACGTTTATAGTGTCAAGTGAATAGTCGACTTTTATTTGCGGAAATTGTTTTTTTAACTTTTGATAGCCGAAACGAACCCGGAGTAGCATCGTCGGCATCAGGACCCACCTGCATAGTATACACTTTCAAACAAAAATATAATTTTCAAAATCGATCCACAATTGACGGAGAAATCGGTATGTACACTGACATGCCTATAAAATTTGAGGATTTTGTTCGATTTCCATGGATCCCCTCGTCGGATTCTGACTTGACAGTGACAATAGAACCACCACGAGAGTGCACCCTTTCAAACAAAAAAAAATTTTCAAAATCAGTCTACAATTGACGGAGAAATCGGAAAACATACATAAAGCCGAACGTATAACCTTCTTTTTTTTGAAGTCGGTTAAAAAAGGGTTTGAATGAATAATCGTAGGGTTAAAATTGGCAAAGAGCAAACGTCTTAAGCCTTAGGTAACAGCTATAAGTAGTATAAATAAAATCAACACTTCTTTCTTCCAATGTCAAACAAGTAGTAAAAGTTTTAACTTTGATAGAAACTTGTCTGGAACACGGAAAGATGCTTAACTGTCGCACGTATAATACTGAATTATGGATAGTTTCATTTTATTTCTTTCCATTTATTTTCATTCATTGTTTTCCGAAATATAAGTGAGAGGAAGTAAGGTTATCTTAATCCGCTATAAAAGAAAAAAAAGAATCTAAAAACACCTCATATCTTCAGATAAGAACCATAATCTCCCATAATGGAGTAAAGAAGACTTGTTTTTCAACAACCGATAGTACTTTGTTATTTTGATATCTCTCATTACGGAAGAAAAAAAACAATAGAAGAGCCTTAAGCCTCGATTACTATCCGAACCGCTGTCACCAAACTTACACTATCATAATGTTAACACTATGAAAT
The DNA here is from genome assembly GCF_003589595.1 of Hyposmocoma kahamanoa. Classification (NCBI taxonomy): domain Eukaryota; kingdom Metazoa; phylum Arthropoda; class Insecta; order Lepidoptera; family Cosmopterigidae; genus Hyposmocoma; species Hyposmocoma kahamanoa. The sequence continues at coordinate 19,412 of NW_020655697.1, read as the reverse complement.
CTTGAGAATGATTGATCATAGTTTTTAATTCAAATGTAACAAATTCGGAGCCTTTACCCAGCTGGCATATCGTTGAAACTTCAACACCTATTATTGCAAGTTACAACGTTGTGATTTTATAATTGAAGTTTCGTCCAATGTGCTGCCATCTAGCAGCAAAAGCTGAAAGACGGCAAACGATTAACGGCTATTAACGTTCTACAAAAAAAAATTTACCTTATTGCAACGTCATAAACTTTACTTTCGTTTCTTTTAACAAAAAATACTTTACAATAAACAGAAAATGGGAAATTTATTAAAATTAAATTACAAAGAATATTTTGCTATTTTGCTACTAATTCGTAGCAAAATAGCAAAATATTCTTTGTGATTTTACGCTCGATAATTGCCACTACCATACGATACAAGCGAAAATAGCCGACTGACCTCTAGTATGCATAACACCGCGTACTGTTGACACACGTGTCACGTCCACTAAGCATTTCTATTATATTTATTGTTCTGTGTCTCCAATAAGCAGCATAGAATTCACAAAACGCTAACAACCGATATAAAAGTTGAAATGTCTTTTTACAAATTCGTTATTGGGTTCCATAATCGAGTAATAGGTCCTCGTTACTAACGAAAAGTGTGACAAACGAGGAAACTTGTTTTATTGGTTAACGAATTTCTTTTTCTTTCGAAAAATTTGTAAATTTTGTGTTTGTTTGTGATATCATGTGATATGAAGATCGTCTTTTTCAAAAGCTCAATGTATGTATAGCCAGCTACAGGTGAAGACTGAAAATCAGACCTTTTTATCCACATCACTCAATTGTTTTTTTCTATTCCACCCAACTGTCACTAGGTATCCACTGCGGAAACTGCAATACGGGGGGTATACCACTTGCTTTCATCATCCCTCAAGAGCAACTACCACCAGGTTATGATCTACGGTGGCCCGTGAGGAAGTCATTGAATCGATTTCGCAGACAGATACGCTGCAGATACAAGATATGCAAAAGGGGGTTTAGGAATAGGGAGAGTTGACTAGTCTAACCCAATTTGACTAAGGTGCCCCAACACAGCCCATGCAGCACATTCTGTTGTGCCCCATGTGCCCTAATACTTACACGAGGGAAGATCTCTACGCAACCACGGATAACGCAGTCAAGGAAATGACGTTACACATTTCAAATAAAATATTATTTTTGTTGGCCGTGTACATCCATTGTGGTAAATATTTGAATAGAATAGAATAAGCTTTATTGCACACAAAATAAAAAACAGTGATAATACAAAAAACAAAACATTTAAAGGTACAATCGGCGGCCTTGTCGCTAGATAGCGATCTCTTCCAGGCAACCTTACAAATAATTACGGAGTTTTAGGTGAAGGGCAGTTAATAGTGCACAAAGCAGCTAAACGATGTACCAATTGAACCGAATACATTTTTAAACAAACTTCACAAAAACGTACTACGTATATATTATAACATGCATACACATTGCTACATACCAAATATATAACTATATACACATACAATATATAGAATATTCTTGTGATACATATTATATATACACACATTACATTATATACACACATATATACATTACATCACACATAGATTTTAAATATTTTCTGGAAATATAGGTATTCGATTTCCTATTGAATCTTGAGATCGCTGATTACTCGCAGCCCACAAGTGATGTCAGCAACATTTATTATCGTAATAAACAAAAAATAAACATAAAAAGGAACTTTAACGGAATTCAGAGAGGCGTGGTAAAGGGTCCGGTCGGACGGTGAAGTTAAATCCGCGGCGAAGGAGTGAACGTAACGCTAATGGAACTTTTAACAAAAAAGGCGAAACGAGGGGTCCCTACGTACACAACCCGTAAAATAAAATACTTCTTATGTGAACTAGAAGGCGCTGCACCACAGATTACTTAATAATTACTTTACTACGTAACAGATACATCACTCTCATACAAAATCGAAAATACCTGCTCTATAAGGCGATTAATACACGGCACGCGGTGGCGGAGATGCAGGCCTTAACGCGCGATGTAATCTCCGCGGGGGCAGCGGTCTAGCGACCCCGCGCCACTTAAAATACTCACTTCGTAGTTGATCGCCGTAGTGATTATACATGTAGCTGATATCCTTCTTTGACAATAATGGTTAATAACACAGAACTCATTCAGGACGATACAGTTATACTGTCTATTATTATATACCGCAGCACCTATGTAACAGCGATTAGAATTTATAACAGACTTCCAATGGAAATAAAATGTTTAAATGGTAATAAATTTAAAGTTTGTTTAAAAAAATGGTTAATTGACAAAGTTTTTTACAATCTTAACGAATTTTATATAAAGACATCAAATATTTGACAATTGTATAACTAACTTAATTATAATTTAAATTTTTGACATTTAAGTTGTAATAAATTTTAATTGAATTGTAATTTTAAGACATTGTACGCCTGATTTGGGTAAGAATTGTAGATCTAATCACTTGTAAGTAACACCTGTATTTTACCAATTCATACAATAAATGTTTCTGATTTCTGATTTCTGATTTATTTGATTTTTGTTTACTCAAATGAAACGACAGCGAAGATATTGGATACATCCCTTTTTACGAACCAGATCGATAAATGGATCATTTCAACTTCTTTATAAAGATTTAACTTCATTAAAAATAAAGTTGGTAAAATAAATATAAATTTATCGACGTCGAGACCTATTCTAGAAAACTTAACAGGACGTGTTCGCTAAAAAATCTGCTGAGTAGAGCGGAGCGCAGTGGATGGCCTCTATAGGATATGGATCCTGCGGTTCGCCGCGCCGGGGGCGCGGTAAAACCGCGCGCAACGGAGAAGCGTTGTCAGTGTGTTGGACAGCCGGTGTTTTCCATACAAACTGAGGTACTCCAGTATAATGTTAAAAAACGCAGCACCGCGCTCCGTCGCGGGATACGGTGCAGTATGTTAATCGCCTAATAGCCTACTAAATCTGACTAATGATACCAGGCGAAAATAATTATGAACTTTTTAAAAGGACACGGGACGTTCACAACAGAAATGTAAGATACCCAGATAGATTTTAGCAAATCACAGTAGTACTAAATTACTACTAGTGACAATGTGGAGCCATGTTGTGAAAATATATAATAGTTTACCCTCTAATATAAAAGATATAAATAGTAATCATTTATCGAGTTCTTAGGTTTTCGCGATTGTTACACATAGGAATGAAACTATTTTTCCGGATTTAAATCACAAGTCTGCAGTCTGCGAGCATGTCATGGATAAACCTACACATTCAATGAAGTTTGACAAACCCCAGGTCCTTGCAAAAGAAGTCCGTTATCTGCCCAGGATGCTGCGAGAGGCCATTGAAATTAAAAAACATCCTAATTTCAACAGGGAAGATGGTTTCTCCGTACCACCAGTTTGGGATCCAGTATTTCCTCTAATGAAAAATCCCAAACAGACATAAGACTGCAGTACTAATTAATATGTTTTAATTTATTCTAATTTCTATTAATAATTAATAATAAATTAAACTTAATAAAAAATTCATTCAATAAAATAATTTGTAAAACTTAATGTAGCGTAAATTGGAATGTTTTCTTTGTAAAATTAAAAATAAGGTATTTAATTAATAACTATTGTAACTATAGTGAAAAAATAGGGTGGTTTGCATTAATATTAGACATAACTGGTTGATGACTGTACCACCTCAGTCAACCGTGACCATGGGACCTGTAAAGGGCCCGAAACGTCGGTTTGTTTGAAAAAACAAATATACGCGATTTAAATCCGGAAAAATAGTTTCATTCCTATAGTAATCATTTATTTAAACGTAAGCTAATGTCATGGCTGAGAGATAAAAACTTCTACTGTATTACAGATTTCTTTATTATTTATCTTATTTATAGCTACAAGTTCTTACTCACTGATACAAATAGAACGCATACTTCCCGATATGGTGGAAAAAAGATATTTATACCGTTGTATGCGGATAGATTCCAAAGCAAAGAATCAAATATGAGAAGACCTAAATGTGGAAAACATGAAAGAGTGACCAACGGCCTGCAAAAACTATAATATATGGAGGGAATATTTGTGCACTTTTATGAGGTACACCCTGGTCAATTTCCTCCGGAAGTAAAAAATGTTCGAAATTCAAATAAATAAGTTGGCCGCCATACAAATTTCAAAGTCTCCTATCACGGAAACTATTAGAGATACGTAGGAGGTGCTCGAAGGAATGTCATAGAGATTAATAGTGGTCAATTGCCTGGGTTAAAAAAAACAAGATGGCGAATTTAAAATGGCGGCCGAAGAAAAACTTGCTTCCGGCTGAAAATTGGTATGCGGGGGTCTTTAGGAGTCCTTAACCATAATTTGGGGTCAAAAGTTTGTTTTCGCCATTTTTTAATATGGCTGTCATATAATCGTTTTTTTCGTCAACAGTGGCTGCCGAAACGGACCTGCTCTGATTCGGCTGAAAATTGGCATGCGGAGGCCTCTAGAAGACTAATAAATAAACGAAGAATAATAATTTGTGGTCAAAATTGGTTTTTCACCATTTTCAAATATGGCCGCCATAGAAGCGTTCGTTGGCGGCAGAAAAAAAAATGCTTTGATCCGTTTGAAAATTGGCATGGTTTTACGCCATATTTTAATATGGCCGCCATTCAACAACTAATAAAAATTAGCTCTAATTCAACTGAAAATCGATATGTGGGGATCTCTATAGGTGTTTGATAATAATTTGCGGTCGAAATTTATTTTTCGCCTTTGTTCAATATGGCTGCCATACAAATTTTTTTAGCGCTAGATAAAAATTTGTTCTAATTCGATTGAAAGTGGACATGTCGGGGTCTCTATGAGTGTTTAATAATAATTAGCGATGAAAATTTATTTTTCGCCATTTTTCAATATGGCTGCCATGCAAACTTTTTTGGCGGTAGATAAAAATTTCTTCTAATTCGACTGAAAATGGCATGGCTTCAATCACAATTTGGGGTAAAAATTTTGTTTCTGCCGTTTTTCGATATACTTAGCCGTAATTTTTTATGTAAATGACTATTGAAAAAACTTGCTTTGCTCGGACTGAAAATTGGCACGAAAAGATTTTTAAGATTGTTTGATAATAATTACTATAAACTATAAACTCCAGGAGATAATAAATCAACGATACGCTGGAAGAAGTTCTGGAAATCAAACCTAAATACAAATACAAATTCGTGAACGTTTACATGGAATTTCACGAGTTCTCCAGGAAGGAAATAAAACAATATGAGCAGACCTTCAACTAGTTCGACGAAGGACACGACAAAGTTACCTGGATCTGAGCGAAGCCCGTGCGGGAGACCTAGTGCGCCCAAACCGGGGTCTACCTCTAGGTGGGAGACATAGACCTAGACCTGGCGCACTGGCCAGATTGACAGAAATCAATGTGGATGAGGTTGGAATTAACGGAGCTAAGAACTTTTTTGAAGCTAACATCGAAGAACTCGCCAGAACAAACAAATTTATTTATTTATTTATTTATTTTTCTGGGATAACAAACAATTGTACATGAAATGTTTACAATCAGAGTTAAATATTTCTAACATAGGTACACGTACAATCAACAGCATTATCCACAAGTTACAAATTTCAATTTAAAAATTTCATGACGAAATCATTCAAGAACAAGAGGAAAAACGGAGGGACGCCGAAGAAGCAGAGATTCAAAGAAAAGGCCGCCCTATTTCAGCAGTGATAAAATTTTGTATTACTTGTTGCATGTCTAATTGTCTAGTCTATAAGCTGTTACCATAGCTTTGAAGAAATAGGTTATTACTTTTAAAGAAAACTATGGAAGAGTCGTTTTCTTATTAACAATTGAGAAGATAGATCTATTTTGAAGTTACTATGTATTGATGTTGTAAGTTATGATTTATTTTTATATAGTTTAAGTGTAAAGAAATAACAGATATAATAAGTATATGAATACAATACAAAATGCAAAAAAATGGCCTATGGTACAGAGTTAGCCCGTACAGCTGGGCTTTTCATTAAATATTGTATAACTATTTTATTAATGTGACAGAAGTTAATTGGCCTTTAATATTTGCTTGTACAACTTTTCCAATGTATTGAATATGGTTTCACCTTTTGTATCGGTCTCTAAATTTCTAGCAAACAATAGTTCTTCACATATTTTCTCATCTTTAATAAACCTCACGTAACAATGCTTCATTAGTTGGTAAAGTGGACTCATCGAGCTGAATTGAGAATTTAGTAGTCCTCAGATGATTGCACAATGATTCTTCAATGTTTTCAGCCATTTCATCAATTCGTCTTTGCACAGAATTATTACTGAAAGGAATTTTTCGGATAATATCTGATAATATCCGATTTATTTCGGATAATATCCGATTTATGAAGCACAGCAGTTGTTACTTCCTTTCCTTTATTGCTGGCAAAATTAACCCTTCTCCGATGTTGTATGGTTTGCCCTTTTGAGCAGTTAACAAAGAGATATTGTACGAAGCTCGAAGTCCGTCGTCATCTTGCTTAGTAGCCGCCGAAAAGAGTTTTGCTACACTTGGCTGAGTATTATGCTTCTTCTCTAGGTCTTGAAAATATGCTAAATTCTTGTCTTTCTTATCTGGATGCATTTTATTCAAATGATCTTGCAGTCAAGGCTTCATTGATTCATTCGAAAATGTTTTTAGACATAGAAGGCACAAAGGCGACGATTTCAATGAATCCGGATTTAATATATTCCGGACAGTATTGCCGTCTCTTTTTTTTTACTTCCGACATTGTTTTGCTTTGACAAATATGTAAGTAAATGTTGGACTTAAGCACTGCTTATCTATTACGCGCGAAACCGCAAATGAAAATAAAATAAATATTACGTTGTTTATATAGGATTGCATAAGCAGCACGCACCGACAGGAATAAGACAAACATGCATAAACTCATTTGTCTCATTCCACGCTCAATCGTACCCAACGAGTAAGAACAAGTATTCTATGAACCAACTGATACAGGAATGCACAAATCGGGTTATTTAACAAAAACTTGTTAAAACATGATTGCCCGCTATAATAGACCTATTATCTACGAAAATTAGCTATCTAGGAATACTAATAACTATTAAAATGCGAAACTGTGTCTGCCTTTTTATTTGTTTGTTTGTGTTGATTTGATTTCATTTCGAAACGGAGCGACCGATTGATATGATTTTTATTTTATTTATTCAATAAAACAGGACAGATATATGAACTGCACGGAGAGAAATATCGAACCTAGTTAGTTTGAGCAATCTCTTAATTAATATTAGTTGATGTTCACAAGTTGTAGTCGAGAGTCGAGAGCTCAGTCGGTGTCTAAGAGTCTTCCTACATAAAATTACAAATCTCCCCCTAAGCTTCTACACAACGCCCCCAGTTTTTTCTGGGTCTCTTACCTTTACCCTTTAGGCTTGCAGCGCCCACAAGGGGGCGTTATCGCCCACTTTGGGAATGGCTGGCATAATGACTAGTGATGTTATTGGGATAATTTTGGTTATACGATAAGGTCAATGTTAGGTTTTAGGTTATTTTGGTAATACGGTGAATACGATACAAATCGCACATAGCGCGCAAATGTTTTTATAGTACTGCACATAACATGGGAGATATGATATATCAATACCAGCCCCCGTAGCTTGGCTACGCATGATAGTCGCGAAGCGCGCGATAAAATTTAAATAAGCGCGCGCTATTGGCTATCTCAATCAGATCTAATTTAGATAGCCAATATCGCGCGCTTATTTCTATTTTATCGCGCGCTTCGCGACTATCATACGTAGACATGCTATGGGGGTTGAAGTATCAATTAACGTAAGGGACATTTTGTCGAAAATGAGTTACATATATCATTGGATTCGAAAGTTCCCGCTCTATCGATTGGTATTATTCAAATTTAGAAATGCCCAGTGGCTTAAAATATAGCATTAAAATAAGCAAAAAGATGTTTAGTTGTGCCTTACGTTAGTAATATTTTATGTGTAAACCGTCGAGCATAGTGTAAGCAGGAATAGGAATAGAAAATTATACGTAATTCTATTGTAAAGGATCCTTATATCACTTTTAAATATCAACTCTCATTTACGGTGAAATCACAAATTAGAAAACTGAAATAGTACAGCGCCAACAAATGACCTGTGTGTACGTCTCCGTATATTCCAAAAATATCCTGTATTTATTGTAATTAGTATAATATCTCTACCTATAAAGGGCCGTTCCATTCGGTGGTGGTGTTTGTTTTGTAATAAGTACAAAACAAACAGAATCACGTTTACTCGGTAATTAACTATGTAATTTTTTTTGTAAGTCTCAAGTTGAACTGGTCGATTTGACGTGAAACTATTGACGACACCCGTCAATTGTTTCGAATTCGAGCTGGCCAATCGGAGCGCAGTCGACACAGTAATGATTTAGCAGAATAGTTTTCAAATAATCTCAGTACAGAGTACTAAAAAAACCGACCTCAAAAGTACGTGGAATTACGTCTATTTGCTAAGTTTCATTGAAATATCCCCTAGTTCGCCACTATACAGGACTTGATACTGGAGATAATAAAAATAGGTTCTCACTACGACACTACTCAAAGTATATCGAGGGAAAAACGCCTTGAATTGGAGAAATAGCAAAATCAACTAAATAATTGCTAAAAGTAATTGCTCCTAAATTAAAGTTAGGCGCTATTTATAAAAATGAATCTTCATGCGTGAACAGCCACCCTTAGAGGTGGATGATTTCCTTCAAAATTAAATGGGACCACTATGGAAGTACCCCCTTTCCAACAAAAAAAGAATCATGAAAATCGGTTCACAAATACCGGAGTTATCGCGTAACATACATACAAAAAAAAGAAAAAAAAAGAACATACAGTCGAATTGAGAACCTCCTCCTTTTTTGAAGTCGGTTAACAAATTAAATGACATGTTGTCTCTATTTCTGGTTGTATACTCGATGCTAACGACCAACTGTCACTCTTGGTAGATACCCAAAAGCAATACAGAAACGACACCAAATTGGTTCTATCGTGAATTTAACCCTGGATCAAAGTGCTAACACCAAGATCATTCAATTTCATCTGCTCCGTGTACCGAAATAACCAAGTAAACAAATCGTTCTGAACCTTATTCTACTGGCATTCTTAAATAAAACCATTATAAAAGTAACTTATGTACTTTATAATTAACAACACGAAACCAAAACAACACAACCAAACACGACTAGTTTATATGCGGTACATGTTTATCGAGTGCAGATAAACAACACACATTTTGGTTACGTTCAACCTAGTTCATTGTTATTTTGGATGCGGCATATCGTCGCCTTACTTTCTCAAACTCGTATAAAGCACAAAGTTACTGAAATGCAAAAAATGGATTGTATATACAAATTTTGCAGGCTGATTACACATTACATTTCCTTCATATTCACACACCAGGCTTTTACTTATTCTTAAACATTGACTTACAAATAAATGGACGACGGGTCTAATACAAAAACTACGAAAAAAATGTCCCAAGTCAACCTATTTAAACGTAGTGACATGTAAAGGAATATGAAAAAGCTAAAACGTTGAATTTAAATTGTAATATCATCGCAGTACTGTCTAATTTTGCTTGCTTCGCTGTCAGTTCAACAAACGAAGACTAAAGCGTGAATGACGCTCTGTATACGATTTTAACGCCCTATAAGTTCGGATACTTTTTAGCGCGGACCCGACGTCCATATAATTGTAAGTCAATGTTCTTAAAGTCCAAATTAACACCCGTGATGAGATATTTAAAATGAATAAAAAGTTTTCCCATCTCCTGAATAATCACTCTTTATAAGATACGAGTTTGGGAAACTAAGGCATACTGTTTTAATATCAACCGTTCCTTTGCAAGCTGCTTTTCCTCGGCAAGCAGCACTGGACGGCCAACTTATATATGTATAAAGGAGAAATCATCTGTGGCGTTTTTGTAGCTGTCGAGAGAGTTCACCCTAGGTATTACTGTCACCATTTCTGCCGCCAAACAGTAATGTGAGCGCCTAACAGTACTGTGAGTACTTTAAA
>NW_020655697.1:0-9288 GCF_003589595.1 Hyposmocoma kahamanoa | reverse complement strand
AGGCGATCAAAGGCCAACTGCTTCATCATCAATATTTTTCAGAAAAACGTCCCTGATATTTGCTTTGTACTTCGGATGGATTCGGTGCTATGTATTTATCATTTAGCTTCCTAGGTCAAATGGACCTATAGGTCAAGTCACACTGAAAGAGCAGACTGGCTCTTTCTAATCAGATGAGCTCTTTCAGCAGACGTAGACTGCTCTATCTTGTTTGTTTTTTTTTCCTTTAATTCTATGATATTGTATACCCGTTGTATATTACAATGTTTCTTCTCAATATGGGACAGCGTTAATCAGTTCGTCCAGAAACTTTTCAAGTCCTATGTGCTTGTAAGATCAGTGTAATCTTATCAATCAGTAAAATCTTTGCGATTTAAAGGTCTGAGTGGTACTGCAACCGTTATGGATAGGCCTGTCGTTTGCAACCAGGTGCACGACTTGTTCGTCCCGTCACGTGGTATTATAAAAAAGACAATTGTAGTGCATGCCATCGATACGATAAAAAGAAGAATAGGTTCTAGAAAACAGCATATAATTCAAACACCCTTTAAAAATGGTAACGCGATACCGACGACTGTCTATCTGTCTAAGTAACTGCCTGGGCAGACACCTCCGATTATTTGCATAACACCATGCGAAACGTGTCGGAAGGTATGCGATGTAGATTCCGTGAAATCCGTTTCGTCCACCAGCATCCCCTAGTTCTCCCCCAGTGGATCCTTGTGAAGTCAGTAGTTCATCAGAATTCCCCGAACGCGGATACATAACGTTAAGCCCCATTCACACTATGGTTCGTCAAAACAACATAAGCTTACAAAAAAAAAATACACTGTTATCTATATTTTTTAAAGGGAAATAATAAAAGTGAAAAACAAAAGGTCTAAATGTGAAATTGCAGCGAACTGTGGCTAGTTAATAAACTAAGCTGCTTTAAATTGATACTATCTTTTACCTAACTATGTCTAAAACCTGTCCTACATATCAATTAAATTTTTATTGAATATATGTCAGAAGAATGCGGATGGTGAGAGGGTAGTAAAGGGGAGCCCTCACGGCTGCCCCTTTCTCGACGATTATTTTCCATAATAGAATTTTGAATAAAATGTAATTGTAAATTGTAAATAACTATTTATTTCTCATGAACTATTTACTAGCAGAAATAATAATTTATGACTATAATAACTAAGTTATCAAGCGTTCGTGTCTGCTACGAGAATCGAACTGCCGCTTCGTCCGCAACGACTCGCTTATATAGGGGATTTTGCAGGTAGCAGGTTCATTAGGCAGGTAGGCAGGCAGGTAGAGGGGTATCGCACGTGCGATCACGCCACGTTGTTTTGTTGGCGCGCCGATATATTATATTCAATTATTTTTTGTGAAATTACTCCACTAGTTTGTTATAATTATTAATACAAAGATCGAACACTCAGAAAAAACACTCAGAAAAAATTCCTTCGATCCGGTCGGATACTAACCGACGTCTTCTTGCATACCGTGCCAGACGCCATACCAACTAAGCCACGGAACGAACCAACGGACCTCACGAATTTTTCTATGTGCTTGCGTCTTGTCTTTTTAGACCATTGTCTTTCAACGACTTTTTAGTCGTAGCGCCGACCGGATCGAAGGAATTTTTTCTGAGTATTCGATCTTTGTATTAATAATTACTACAGTTATATCATTATTCAATAATACCAGCTTTTCGTCTTGGATGAATTTATCATTTGCAATTTCATTTTTTTTCTTGACTTGTCGTAGCTTTTGTTCAGATACTCTTTTTAGTGCATTTAGCAATTGTATGATGTTGGGGCGTTTACGGCCAATCATTTTAATTAAACCTGAGGTTCAGCTTTCGTTAGAATTGTTAATACGATGTCTTTTCACTGAACACCGATCACATTTTTCTAACGTCGTCGTTCTTGAGCCAGTACTTCATATAGTTTCCTAACTTCAATATGTGATTACTTTACATACATTTAACTTAGGGTATTCTAATGAACTGCTGAGTTCACAAAGATCCCCTGGGGGATTGGGCTAGGGGAGCCTGGTGAACTCAACATATCAACAGTCATATCCATTCGACCTACTTACCGCATCCAATGCAGTTTCCGTGTCAATGAAGTTTTAATATTTCAGAGCGGTGATATATGGCGGGCGCCTTAACGTGTAATATGGCTAATAAAACGATAAAATTATACTTATCGTTCTTAACATCTCGACTTTGCTTTTCTTTATTCATTAGCTTGTAACGTAACGCACACTCCCCTCTCTCACTCCCCATCCTACATTCTCCTCTACCCTACACAGATTGTAGTTCCCCAGGTGCGAGTTTTAATATAATCTACAATACTCTTATCAAAATAATATCAATTTGGTGTAATAGGATAACATCTGTAAAAATGACGTCTCAGGGTAGAGCTCTACAAACAAAATTAGATTTTTATATTAAAGAGTGGACTCTAGAAAGAGTAGAAAAGACGAGATTTTTCAAATGATATCTATCAATAATATTTTTGCAATCTATTTCAACTTACCCGTATAGTCTTCAACTAACTCAAGTCTTCCTTCAGAAGGATTAACAATAAGAGCTTTTGCTTCTGTAGAATTATAATTCTCCTGGAAGGGAACGTTGTGCGAATTCAATTCAGTAGCTGTCGTTATCGCATCTTCAATTCCGTACTCTTCTTCTATGTCTTCATATGGATCGTCAGAGTAATTAGTTTCTTGGTAACCTTCGCTGGCTTTTGTGTCAGCCGCATCATGGACCTTAAGATTGAAACAGGTACAGGTAGGATTGTAACACATAACAGTGAAAGTATTTAGTTGCAGTAGAGCTCCTTGTGAAAGAGTTCGTCCAGGGTAGTACAGCCACCTTACCTATTGCTGCCGCCAAGCAGTAATGTGAGCATTACTGCGTTCCGGTTTCGAAGGGTAAGGATACTGGTGAAATTACAGGCATATGGGACTTTTCAACTTCTGTCTCGGGGTGACGGACGCAGACGCAGTGCACCTTCAGATCTTTGCGATTTAAAGCTCTGAGTGGCACTGCAACTGTTATGGATAGGCATGTCGTTTACCATCAGGCACACGACTTGTTTATGCTGCATGTGCATATGCATGTGGCTTGTGCTTGATACTATATAAAAAAAACTTATTTTTATATTAAAAAAAACTTATTTTTATATTAAAGAAAACTTATTTTTATATTAAAAAAAACTTATTTTTATATTAAAAAAAACTTATTTTTATATTAAAAAAAAACTTTTGACGCATGAAAGATATAAATTCGGTTATTCTCGGACTAGTGTTCGCTACCGAATTTCCGTGGCAATTTTTATTGCTTATTTCCATTTTTCATTTTTCAGCCATTACTGCACGGCAGGGCAAAGGTCTCCCTTCCCTTTTTCCAAGGCCAAAACCTCATATATGCGTCCATTTCGTCGCGCCATCTCGGTCTGGGTCTTCCACGGCTTCGTCTTGCGTCTGGTGATCCACACCGTGGTGGTCTTTGCCCACAGCTCGTTTGACATGCGGCAAACGTGTCCGGCCCAGTTCCATTTTAAACTCGCGGGTTTATGACCAACTTCAACGATTTGTGGTTTAAAGTGCAGTATGCTGTTTCGCACGCAGTCTGACAGTTTTACTTCCATGACACTGCGCTCCATGCGACGCCCCAAATGCGAACTTCTGGCGATCCATCAAAGACCAAGTTAGAGCACCGTAAGTAAGGACGGGGAGAATGCACACGTCTAAGAGCTTTCATTTGAGGGATAGTGATAATTTTCCTTTCATAACGTCTTTCATCGACCAATCACTTCTCAAGGCATTTTCCGTGTGTCGGGCAACTTCTTTTACTTACCTTACCTGTTCGAGAGAAACTATTTGGCGAAGATAAATCTACTCCTGGACGTACTCAACCCCCATACCTCCCACACTCATTTTATTGTTTAGGTTTTCGATTATTTTATCGTGCAATATTATTAATATTCGAGTATCGTATCGTTGAATATTATTTAATAATTACACGATAATATACTTGAGTATTTAAATAATAAAAATTGCCAAGAAAATTAGGTAGTGAATATTAGTCCGAATTGTTATATGAACAGGTTTCGTAACCATTTTTAAGAATAGAAATTTCATGACGTAAGGAAACAATTTGCTTGCAATCTGTGATATTATTTCACACCACGTCTTATCAGATGAAAATGTTATTCCAATTTATTTTTGTTGACGGAACGAAATTAAATTAAAATTTCGTCTCAATTTCATTTCTTGTTTATTTTCAATTTATTTGCCTTGTAAAATTTCAGAAGATGATATTGTAGGTAATAATAATCTTAAAAATTTGCCTCGGGATCAAAAGGTACACCCTGACCTTTTGATCCCGGGGCAAATTTTCAAGAAGTGATTAATAATGATAATATCCACCAGCAATAACCTGGTTTCAAAGTGATTAGACAGGCGATCGCAAAATCGTAACTAATTTTCGTACCGCCGCCGGGCCGATACCTTGGGCGTTGTGGTAATTCATTAGTTTGCGATTGAAGAAAATTGGTGCCATAGATGATGCTTCAAAACTATAACGGCTCAGTCACGAACGATGGAAAAAATAAAGGGCCACGCGTGAAGCGTCAATGCGATGAATGGGTCAATTTTATAGCGTAAAAATACACCCTTGAAGTTTGGTAATTCGCTTACAGCGTCTTCCGTGGTGGGGGTAAATCAAGTAGAATTCTTTTTACTTAATAGTTAATATTGTTTAATACTTTTGGTGGAATATAGTTTAAACATGTACGAGTATTACTAATAATAATGCAAATTAATAACTGTTTGCCTTCAGTAATAACGAAAACAACAAATAAAAACAAAATAATTTGTTTCAAACGCCGACGCGCTAAGGAATGTTTCGTGCATACTACGGAACTTTCTCGTATAATTGTTCTGCACGTGCAAATTCGCTCGTAGCGAATTTTGCTGCAAGTTGCAGCGTCATTTTGTGGGCTTTTATTTTTATTTTTTATAAAATATAAGTGCGCATCTCACCCCTAATGGAAAGGGACGACAAGGTCGACGATTGAGCATCAACACCAAAATAATGCCTATTCACTCTCGCCAAGGTCTAACGTTCAGGGAACAAGTCTGCTGGCAGGGAATTCCACTCCATAGCCTTCGCCATATGAATGTGGAAGCGTAACGCTTCGTGCGTACTTTGGAATATCCACAACATAGGGGTGGAACCCAAGCCTACGCCTAGTCCCCCGGTGGTAGAAAGGGGAAGGCGGAATTAAATCGTGTAACTCCATCGCACACTCTCCGTGATATAATATCTCGTAAAAGGCGGTGTTCAAGGCTCTGCAGCTTTGCCTCCACTAATTCCGAGTCACCTATAAGCCTCTTGACACGGTTGTCAATTGAATCCAAGGTGGCCAGTTGGTATGTAGCAAAGCCATCCCAAAGGTGGTATAAATAAAATTATAACATTTGTAATTGACGCGAATTCGCTAGGAGCGTCGCGGCTCGTGGCCCTCGCGTAAGCATCGCCTGAAATTGCCGCAGTCAGGCTGCGCAACGTTGCGATGCATTAAAACGAGCAATGAAACATAACTGTATCTTTTTTATTTTTTTTTGTGTGTATGTTTTTCGATTACTCTGCATTTATAAACTGATTTCGATGATTTTGTAGGACAGAAGGTACCTTGGGTAGGTTACCTGGGTGGGTGGGTTAGGTTGGGTAAGTGACATGAAATTAAAAAGAGTTTGAGGGAGCACCTCATTTGAAAAAATGAGGCGGTACAATGTCTTACTTCAAATGAGGTGAGGTACGAGTAGTGGTAAGAATGTTTGCACCTACGGCAATCACTTAACACAGAGAATATTAAGCACATTTTCATAACTTGATGGTATCAATCAACTGGATAACTTAAGTGTTATAATATAGTATAAATAAATGCTAATTTTACAGTAGTATGGTAGTATGATCATATGATGTAAAATCAGATAAAAAGCGGGCAGTGCAGTGTTTCAGTTTGTATATACATAATATGAGCAAAGTTTGAAGTCGGTTACTTATTCTTAATAAAAATTACTTTACATAATATGAGGTCGCATTAGTAATGTGAAAGCGGCTCCGGGCGCACTTTATAAAATGAAATAACATAAATGTAGAAGATTTCCTTGAATGCAAAATAACAAAAGAGTAAAGCCACACCTCAACGCCTTTCGACGCATCCTGTCGTCGCCACGGGCCATACAAAGTGTATATACAAGGTACATTTTTATTTTCCTTTTCTGCGGCAATTTCAGGCGACCGCTATGACTGATGTCAGATCTGACATTTCTTAAATATATATATATGAGCTCAAGATATAGAAGACAATAGTTTTACTTGGAATATAAACAACAATTTGGTTCCAATTTCGCAGATGTGGAATTTGACATTGAGTTTACATCTATACCCAACCGCTTAACAGTCAATGTTTTGAATCAATCACTTTGCAAAAATATATAGAAAAATTGAAGATTTACTCTGATTAGCATACAGTGTGACAACACGATTCTTAAAAATGTTCACGATAGAAAACACAAACTTATACTTACTTACTATTACTATATTTTTCGAATGGTTTTAAATAAATTTGTAAAAAAAAACAAATTCTGAAATGAAGCCAGTGTCCCTGACGCTCGACCTGCATAATAGAACCGATTCAGTACGGGAAAAATTTGAATTCGAGATGAGATAGTATCAACTCTTAAGTCGTCATGTAAATCCCCGGAGGTCATACCACGAATAGCATGCAGGACCACATCATCAAGCGCCTCAGAGCCATCGTTATTTTCAAAAATCATTGTACTCATGACAACGGACAAATTTTACTGTAGAAACTCTTCACAAATCTCAAAAAAGGATCAAAATTATATCGTCCTTGAATTTTTTTTTCTCCGCGTTTTGAGGTCACCATAGCAAAAATTATTTGTTGTCATGAATACAACAAAAATTACCTCAACTTCCATAAACACTCCGTATAGAAGGGTGTTGTTAGAAATAGCGAAAAAGATAACAGATGTTAATTATAATACATATTCACCGTAACAGGAATTACACAACACATATCTTGGAAGTTGGAGAAAACACAAAACAATGGATGTCGTCGTATAGCTATTGACATACATATATAAAAGAAGTGCTTAGTTGGTATAGCGTCCGGCACGGTATGCTAGAAGACGTCGGTTCGAATCCGGCCGGATCGAAGGTATTTTTTCTGAGTGTTCGATCTTTGTATTAATAATTATAACAAATTAGTGGAGTAATTTCACAAAAAACAATTGAATATTAATTCAATAAAAATTTAGTATATAAAAGAAACTAAGCGGCCAGTATAAATCTATAATCATCGAGTATATAACCAGAAAGGTATAGAACCTCAACAGGTGTAACAGGGGTTACTAACACCTACACGCTAAAATTTATGTAAATTAAGTTCGTTGCTCGAAAAGAGAATATTTTGAACAAGAACCCTTAGATTTTTAATTAAAATATATCAGATTTTAACGTTAAGCCTTCACATAATGTGAACGGGATTACCCATAACGATATACTTAGACATTACAGATGTGTAATTTAAAACTGAAATTGCTAATGCGAATTCAAAAGAGCCTATTATTTTCTTTAAAGCAAACATTTCGAAATTAATAATTGCTTCTTTTCTTCTATAGGCTCGCCCCTCTCATCATCCAAAATGTGAATTTGTGCAAACATTATTTTTGTTATTTAAAAATAAATACTTAGTTCAATTATAGTGATTCAACTTTGCTTCAATTTCGTCTGAAATGAGAACAATCATTGTGTTTAGACAACTTTAAAAACAGCATTTGACAAAAAAACAAGTCAAATGTAAATGAAGTAAATGACAATTTTTTAATGACAATTTGCGAGGGACATCCCTCGCAAATTGTCAAATGTTTTTTTTAAATTTATTAAGGCTTTGGCCTTAGAATAATAACGCATAAAAACCTAGCCCGCACACGCTAAGTGAGGCAAGTTAGAGGCTTCCCAAAGGGCCTACACGAGCGGGCGGGCTGTCAGTGCTCAAGGTCAAATTGCACCGCGAACAGCTGAAAAATTTTTGGCGTTTCAACTTGTATTTTTATATAAATATTCACTAAAACCGAAAATTAATTTCGTTGCAACACGACACGAAAATGTTGCAAAGTAACGGATTTCTTTCTCCCAATTTTGCTATTCTGTTTCAAAATAATTTATTACGTAATTTTTTGAGAATAGGCAATATCGCGATGGCTGCAGATTTTTTTATTCTAATGTAAGTGTGCATTTGACCAACATTTCTGCAAGTTAAATGCGTACAAATGTTGTTTACTAAGAGCAACCCCTAGAGTTTCTTGCTCATACTTCTCGGGGGAATCTGCTTTACGAATGAGCGGTAGAGTTTAACCAATGTGACGATTTCTAGTGTAATAGTGCTTACCTATGAAATAAAGATTATTTTGATTTTGATTCTGGGTATCGTTTACAGGGTATATGAGGGTGCTCATTACGAATATAGTACTTATTTCTAAATCCAAGATGGCGGACACAATTTAAAAAAATGCAATATGGGTATCCTTTTCGAGGTATTTGAGGATGCTCATTACGAATATGGCACTCATTTCTAAATCCAAGATGGCAGACACGACAGTTCAAACAAAAGCTATATTCGTAATGAGCACCCCCAAATATCTCGAAAACGATACCCAACTTGCCATTATTTGAAAAATCGTGCCCGCCATCTTGGATTTACAAATAGTGCCATATTCACATTGAGCATCCCCAAATACCTCGAAAATGATACCCATATAGCATTTTTTTGAAAAATCGTGCTTGCCATCTTGGATTTAGAAATGAGTGCCATATTTGTAATGAGCACCCCCAAATACCTCGAAAATGATACCCATATTCCATTTATTTGAAAACTCGTGTCCGCCATCTTGGATTTAGAAATGAGTGCCATATTCGTAATGAGCACCTCGAATACCTCGAAAATGATTCCCATATTGCATTTATTTGAAAAGTCGTGTCCCTCATCGTGTATTCCGATATAAATGCCATTTTCATAAGGATTACCATAATAAATTTTTGAAAATTCTTGGTCGACATTAACGATCGACAAAACCGAGCATATCTGTAGGCACCTGATCGACATTGTCAATCGACAAAATCGAGCACATCTGTAGGCACCTGATGGACAATGTCGGGCAAATCTGTAGGCACCTTTAACTTAATGATGAGTT
>NW_020655696.1:0-10548 GCF_003589595.1 Hyposmocoma kahamanoa | reverse complement strand
ATGCACATCACTGATGTATGTATATGTGTCAGAGCCAAGACCAATTTTGTCTATGTCTGCACATATCCATTTTTGTTCTAGACAAAACTCGGTCAACTCACGATAAAAAGGCTCGTGAATATGTGCATTAAAGTCCCCTAGTAAGTAGACCGCTTGTACATCACTATAATCCTCAACAACCGTGGACAGCATACTTAAACACTCCGTAAACAATGGCGTGTTATCTTTCGAATCCGTAGGCATATATACAGAGCCCACCAAAAACGACCTGAAATTTTAAGTTACGCTTAATAATAATCATGGATCCGCCTCTACTTAAGCTCTTTCTTATGAACGAACTGACTATTACATAATTTTCTATATTGTTTATGGCTTCGTAATCTTTCAGCCAGTGTTCTGTAACACAAAACACGTCAACGGAAATATCGTGCAAAAAAAGACTTATTTCTAATGTTTTGCCAGAAAAGCCTTGAATATTTTGATGTACTACATGGAAACGATTAGACTTTTCTGTTGTCGTGTTTTTCAGTTTAAATTATGGTTGGTAAAAAGTATACTGTTGCTACTTAAAGTAGGAGCATTGTCGTGGGACTGTGTTATATCTTCTATAACAGCGTCCTTAATATTAAAAGATAGCAAACTAGCTACATGTCTTAGATACCTTAGGGGTAAAAGTAAATTGTCCTCAAAAAGTTTGAAGTTCCTTACGAACTTATTAATGTCAAAGTCCATAATGTCCGTCATACATAAGATACAACTTTCATCAATCAGCACACTGTTTTATATTAACGTAATAAAGGCTGTTCTTTTTCTTTTTTTGCGTTATATACAACAGTCGGTCGTGACAACTGCCTATATGTAAGTATATAATCTACTGAAATGGTGATCGAGATGCTTTTCAAACGACACGTCTCATTTTGTTTACGACCAGAAGGAACGCTACACGCTGCAGCAGTGAAAACAAATTGTCCAACTCCATCTCTTTGAATCCGTGCGCTTGCATCAAATCCTTTTTAGCAGAAAGCCTAATGTCGGTCGGTTAGGGCGACCGACAACGCCGCGGGCAGGCCAACGTCCAAGCGTACGATGAATTGAATAGATAGGATCGTCGTCACGGGCCGCGTGCAGTGTGCACTTAGTGGCGGGCGGAAATGAGGCGAAACGTTAACGTTAGGCGAAACACGTTACGTCGTTATCTCAGTTTTAGTCCTTGCGAGTTTTATGAATTTTCACAATTGGCTTTGCTGCTCCACTCGTCCTGGCATTGGAAGGCCGTCGAGTTGTTAATTTACCTAAGGTCCATACAGACTCATAATTTTAATGTTACCCATAAAATCACCGACAATTTTGCAGCAACCTAATAATGACGAGTTTAAATTCTGGTCCGGATAGAAGTGTAATTAAATGCATTGTGTCCAGGTGAAATTTTCCCCGAGATGTACACGACCGCAGCGGAAGAGGAAGGTGCCGCGGATACGGCTGAGGAGGGACCGGAGCCGGAGGAGTGCGAGCCGGCTGCGGCGCCGGCGCCGCGACCTGCGCAAGCGGCACTGCCGGCGCAGCTCCCCACCGATAACGGCAACAACGCCGGCGCCGTCGACGACGCGCTACCAAGTCTCGATGCGCACTATTACAGGTGAGTGGTGGCTGGCATGACCACTGGAACGAAGAAGCAGTTTTGTGGATTGTAGGAAGCCAATACCGTGCGTGCTGGAAGCAGCGCTGGTTCATGTTCATGCCCTAGGCATGTTCGTACCCTAGCCATATAATACATAAATTACTAAGTAGAATTTACTTTATGTTATTTTTTGTTTCGGTCCACTTGTATCTGCAACAAACTTTTTAATGAGGTTATATACTAATATCCTTATTAAGCCATGCACTCACTTTCTAATAAGAAGAAACAAAGATTTTTCAACCCAATTTTGCCATGGACTCGAGCGCAACCTTGTGTGTTGTGTTAAATACCAGCGGGACAAATGAATATCGGTTGTGCCAGCAATAGTACTGACTGATGATTCAAATAAACTATGTAATGTCGCAATGGGACCCGAAATGCTACCGAGGTTCTATGTCACACATCCAGGGGGCCTACCATAACATTTCCAACAACAATCTTATTTCAATATCGTGTGGAGTGCCCCAAGGAAGTATCCTAGGGCCATCTCTGTTTCTGGTGTTTATAAATGATTTGTGCCAAAATAAGTTACCAAATGGGATGGTGATATCCTTTGCTGACGACACAACACTTTCGTTCCAAGCTGACTCTTGGCAGGAAGTTTTTCAATTTGCTCAAATAGGGCTCAACTCTATCCTAGGTTGGTTAAACTGTAATCTGTTAACTTTAAACGCACAAAAAACCAAATATATGGTATTTGGGATGCGCTCTAATTCGCTGCCTACTATTGGCCACACACTCATTGCTCATGACTCTCCTGATAGTTGTAATCGTGGTGGATGCCGGTGCCCCGCTCTGCAATCCGTCCAAGAGTTCAAATATTTGGGTATAAATATTGACCAACATATTAATTTTAAAAATCATATTAATTCTCTCTCTAACCGTGTTCGAAAGTTAATAGTAGTTTTCAGAACTTTACGTCATATAGCCGATTTTGATGTTCTTAGGATGGTATACTTTGCTACGTGTCAAACCATTCTTCTTTACAGCATTTCATCCTGGGGTGGTGTAGCAAAAACGACTCTTATGAAACTGGAAGTGGCTCAACGAGCGGTTTTGAAAGTGGCGTCATTCCGACCATACCTTTTTCCAACTCGAGAACTTTTCCGAGATTGGCAAGTTCTATCCGTACGCCAACTATTTGTTCTGTACACCATCCTGAGGGTACATTCGCAGACATCTTACGATCGATCTCGGATAGTTAATTTTCGACGCCGTGATCGTGTGTGCCATTATTCGGCGTGGTCTACATCCTTTGCCCATCACTTCTTCGGCTTCCTCGGGCCCTTCTTATATAACAGATGTAATGGTGATCTGCATATTTATCCTCTAAACAAGTTTGAATGTAGGAACGTGGTCACTAAAAGGCTATTGACTTTGTCGTATGAGGAAACCGAAAACCTCCTTCTTGTTCCATTATAGTTAATTCCCACACACACAAACACACACTCTCACTCACACACTCACACACACACACAACACTCACTCTCACACACACACACAACATAATTCTTGCCCTCTAGTCTTCAATTTTATTTATATTTATAATTTTTTGATTTGTATAAACCTAATTTTGAGTAACTTTCTCTCATAGCAATCATTCGTGACGCAGTCAATGTTGTTTTTTTTGATACTTTATCCGTATGCGGAGACCTATAGCACAGGGTATCCTAGTTTAGGCTCCAGCCTTCACAGACAACAAATGTTTTATTACTTGAGAATGTTTAATATGGTTGAAATCGTGTGTGAAGGAAATAAAATTTATTATTATTATTATTATTATTATAATGTACGCTTAAAGTAAGCTTATTATAATATTACTCATATTCGTACCATGACAAACCCGTCAACCAAATAATTGCTAAAGTGATTGAAAGAACGAATCATTTCCCAATATTGTCTATTCCTTTCTACGTCCTATGTCCCTAACGCAACTCTCCCCCTTCTGGAGCGTGCACGACACGTTTACGCCTTCGGTGTCCGCCGACTGTCGCAACGGTCTCTCTACGTCCTTTCTGGCCTGCTCCGACGGTCGTGCCATTTCCGCGCGAAGTCCCGTAGCCGCCTGAAGTTCGCCTCCGAGCCTACGAGATCGCGATAGTGGACCGGACCCACTTCGAGGACTTTGACGCCATCTAACAGTTCCCTACGTTCCTCCCCGTACAGGGGGCACTCCCAGAAAGCGTGGTGTACGTCCTCGACTTCCGCGTTTCCGCAGCAACAGGACCCCACGTCGGATAAATTCAATCTGTGGAGCCTCCCCCTGAAACAGCCCTCCAGCCAGACAGGCCTGATAGGGTTGTAACCCTAACTAGCCGTGAACAGGTTCACGGCAATGAAACGGGAAACTTCCGGTCCACAAAATTTATTTAAGAAGTAAAGTTTAAAGAAACGGCTGAAACAATATAAAGGCAAATGTAAAAAAAAACAGGTACAAAAGTATAAAATACTCCCTACACTTTAAGTTTAAGGCACTTACCCCTAAATGAGCCCAGAAACTGAATTACCGATATAGGTACATGAAGGCTGTAGGCTGTTATGAATTATTACACATGGTTTAGCTTATTAAATGATTATAAACTAAGAACCAGAATTAGCGATTATTCGCGATGGAATTTGAAACAGCTCCGACTGTTGTGGCGGTCGAGCTGGGAGTGGCCATGGTACGAAAACAAAATGAGAAAGTGGAGGAAGATGGAACTTGCTTCCGCGGTACTCGACACAAATAGCGCAATACATCTGTGATAGTCGAGAGTCATGAGGTAAACACTGAGCCGACGGATAAACGTCGCTCCACCTTTCACCGCGACCCCCCTAACCGCTTTCCACATCCGCGCTCCGCGCCCGCGCACAGTAAACAAGATTGATCGACTTCCTCCTGCGAGGCTATAGTTAAAAATGCACAAATGTCTTTTTAAGTCGCTAGATTTCTCACGGACTACGCTAGTTACTTGTTGTACACTTCTTCTACACATTCTTGTTATTCCTTTTAGGTTACCTTTATAAGAGAATAATTTTACCGAACCTGTTCAATTAGGTAATGAGAAAATGTTCTTGAAGTATGCAGCTAATTACTAAAATGTTTACGCAAACCCGCAGCAGTATATGCGGAAATAGCTTCGGCGGCTGTTTCGTGCCGGTTTGAGGCAGCGAATGGAATTTAATACCAATCCTGTGCCAACAAGGCTCGTAGATATGAAAACATAACGTCATAAATGTGAGCAAACAGAGCTCCTGACACGTATACGTAACGTCACAAACGTGTTTACCTTCTTGTTTACTTTCCGAAATTATCCCTTTTTTGTGTGGCAAATAACTACAGAGTTTTCTGCAAATGGCTCTTCCAGATAAAGTTAATGGTCTGCCGCATTACGCGCCAACACAAGTGAACCAAAATCTTACCACAATACGTACTAGGTTATTCACGCTTTACGTTGAAAGAAGATGCTGATTGGGTAACTTGATGTAAGTGGAGGGTGTTCCAAAAATATGGAGCTTTGAACCGCTCGTGGTTTATTCAATCTTTGCTGTGCAACTTTTTGGAATTCACAAAATTGTCGATCCCAGTGTATTAACTTGAGTCATTTTATTGAAATGCAAATGATACAGGACGAGTGCACATTACTTACACATTGCCAATAATTTAACTAACTACTGGATTGGCGTACAGCGAATTGAACACTATTTACGCAATTTGAAAGATATGTGCGATAAGACAGATACTAAATATTGCATAGCGACTCTAAAGCAATTATCTCATGATATGGAGCTACTTCGTCTCTACGACACAATCTTCCTACTCATCCGATCGCAAAAGGAGATGTTTGATCAACGGCATCGTATACATTGCGAACAGCCTGTAGCCGAGGATACACAACTGCAGCGCTCTGGCGTACAGCGAGCGGCACAGAGCGGGCCGAGGCAGCGCTCACGGGTCGTGCATAGGGTTTGCAATCCGGATACTCGGATATCCGAAATATTCGGATATCTGGCGAATATGTTATCCGGAAACGACATCTTTGCGTGTCTGGATAATTCGGATATTTCGGACACACCAAAAATCTAAGCGTAACAATCAAATCAAAGTCATTTGCGCGGGGGACACCTTTTTCTTTTATTAATTGGGAATAAAAGGGATTCCCCCATTGACTTACAAATAAATGGACGACGGATCTAATACAAAAACCACGAAAAAAATGTCCCAAGTCAACCTATTCGAAATTTAAATTGTTATGTCATCACAGTATCGCCCTGTCCGTAGAACAAATGAAGACTAAAGCGGAGTGTCGCGCTTTGTATACGATTTTAGCGCCTTACAAGTGCGGACACTTTTTAGCGCCGACCCGATGTTCAATGGATTCCCCGCACTTTATGCACGCACGCTGTTACCTCACCGTTTTTAAGTAAAGAATTATTTATTATTAAGATCGGTGCATGCGCAGTGAGTGAGTGAACTAATCAAATTACACACCACATCTATTATGCGCTCTCCCTCTCTTACTATCTTCTTAAAACAACGACTCAGTAGTTCTACCAGAGGGGAGGTTCCCTGCAAACTCGGGGGCTTTCATTTGACTCCCGGAGGGAATTTTGAGGGGATGAGTTCCTTGGGGGGTTTTCAGGGAAAAAAAAACTAAAAATAAAGGACAATGGCAAACTCTCATTAAATTGACATAATTTGTATGCGTTTGCTTATGAAAAATATGTGAAAATATAGAGTTTGTAACACATTTTTTTGGTAGATCTCCTAAATACAAAACAAAAACAAAATGTATCTTCTCTCCTTGGTATTTTTCACCATTCTTGTACAAAATGTCACTTTGATTATTTATTTTATTATTTAGTAAATTAGTTGAAACTCTTAAGTGTTGGTGTAATCTATTATTTAAACACACACGCATATTGCTTATTGGTGAACGATTTTTCTATGAAATCAGTAGCGTGAATGGGTACCCTATAGTTTGACGTATTTTTGAAAACACCAACCCTGGCAAATTTTTCTTGTGTGGTAACGCAGAATACTAGTGCTGCGTATCAATAAACTCGATTTCACTTCTGTAGTCGAATTTCATGTAAATTATAGCTTTTCTTTGATATTTCCATGTCGAGCGCCGCCAATTAGTTTGTCAAGTACTTTCTGTAAAGTAATATACGTAAACCTGGAATCGACCTGTATTCTAGCGGGTTTAGGTGATAGGACTTGAGAGTTTCATCTGGATAAATCGATAGATTGTCTGTGGCGTTGTTCGCGGGCAACATCTCTTAGGAGGAATTCGGCGGAAGCTTGTCTTTTCTGTTCGACATGTCGGCTCGCAAGGTGTGCCAGATTTCTACATCTTCTGCGGTGATTTATCCCATTGGGGGCATAGTCCTAATGCCTTCTTTTATAAGAAAAACCAGGAATAGCCAGATGCCGTAATTATGGGCCTCCGAGTTGACCTCTGGATTCTTTCCTTCGCAAGATGTTTCGTCATTTATTTCAATGTACTGTAACAATCTGTATTGTTGCAGGGTTTTTTTTCTTCTTTGGTACACTTGTAATTTAAAATCTCGCCATCAACTGAATGGCTGAAACAAATGCGCCGTAACTTTTGTTCGGCTGTGCCCGACCACGTGTCGTGACCTCCACGGGTGGTCGGCATCTACATGCGCGGGAGCCCTGGCGTAAGCTAGGGCGGCCGGGCGGCGTCGTGGTGAATGTTCACTGATCCCACGGCGCCGACTCAACCGGCGAGAGGGAAACCCGGGGGGGTTTTAGTGGGGTAGGCCCTCTAGTCTGGAGGGAGAGTCCCCACATAACCCCTGAGTCTCCCTGAGCTCAGGGGTATCCATAAAGATTTCCCCACCGTCAAAAAAAAAAATGGTCGGCATCTACATATAACTGCGTTACTCCTATAGAAACTACGCTGTCTTCGCAGCGGGTCTGGTATGTAACCTAAAAGAGCATCTGGTAACCTCCAGGTCAGTGACGTATAAGTGATGTGTCCATGTGCCCCTAATGTACTTTCAAAAACTCTTAGTGCAGTGTATTAGCTCTAAGTATCCTTAAAGTTAACCTTTTATATGTAACTGATAAGGGAAGTAAGCATATCTGTAAACTTCTAATGTAAATTCGGGGAAGTAAAATACAAGTTCTTCGTACTGTACCTTTACATTTAACCGTAACATATGTGACATGTTATGACAGTAAATTTAAAATAAAGCATCTGGTTATTTCTACTTGAAACTTCTTTTCGTTGTATGTAAGGCGCCCTTCCTTCTCCTCGCTTATAAATTTTACACGCAGCACCGGGTCAACCACAACTCACGCAAAACCAGTCTCATGCTCACTCAAACCGACTGGAGCTGACCATTACAAGTTGAAATTCCTGAACAAATTTTGTTTTGGGTTTACTACTATTCTGAGAAGTCGGGAATTAAAGATATTCCAGTCTGAAGTTTTGGAGATTATATATTACACTTAGAATAATAACGCATAGAATGATAGTTTCATATCAAACGAACTGTCACAAGTGAGGCAAAAATCAAATTCATGTAGGCTAGTTTTAGTAGTAGGTTAATTTTCGGTTTTAGTGAATATTTATATAAAAATACAAGTTGAAACGCGATACTTCCTTGTGGAATGTGATGTTAGTATCTATTTTATGTTTGTCTGACGTATTTTTACACTCATTTACCGCACATTTCGCCATTTTTAGCTAAAATTCTTGACTTGTGCGGTGCAAGTTGACCTTGAGCACTGACGGCCCGCCCGCTCGTGTAGGCCCATTGAGAGCGCTTCAATTTGCCTCACTTAGCGTGTGCGGACTAGGTTTCTTTGCGTTATTATTCTAAGATGTTACACAATTGAATAAAATATATTCAATATATTATTATGTCAAAATAAACTACAGAAACCTTACACAGAGTTAATAGAAACTGAATGGTGCCGTGGGTTTGTAACGTAACGAAAGTTCAGAGGAAACTCTTTTGTATACTGGTATGGTCAAAAGGCATGAAGTTAAGTTTAACAAAAAGCTGAGTTAATTAATATAATATCACATACTATTGCACTGGTAACCCGGACACAAATTGTATTTTTGTGAAACGTGCCATCTGTCCCTGATTTTGGGTACTTTTTTATCAGTATTACGATTTTCTCGCGTGGCATTTTGGAGAAGTAATTATCGACTTTATTTTTTGTAAAGAAGTAATTAATCTTTTATTACCTTATTACAAATCGGTCAAAACAGTACATTTGATATTAAGAGAACTAAATGTGGACTATATCCACACGTAGGTACTGAAATTCCTTTATTGGCGGCTAGATGTTGCTCAACGTTAAGAAACTGATAGTTTTTTTTACAATATGTAGGTAGCAAACTAGCATACGGCCCACCTGATGGAAAGCGGTTACCGTCGCCTATGAACGCCTGCAACAGCAGGGGAGTCACAAGCGCGATGCCGATCCTTTAGGACCCTTCTCAAACGCCTTTTGAAGGACTCCATGCTGCATTCCTGCGAGAAAGCCCCGACGGGAGTTCATTCCACAAGCTAATCGTATGTGGGAGAAAGCTCCTCTGAAACCGTACGTACGAGATCGACTCGGTTCCAGATTGTGAGGATGGACTCCCTGCCGGTGGCGAGCGGTGCGATGGTAAAATGTTGTTGTTGGCATCATGTCAAACAGTTCTTCAGAACATTGGTCATTGTACAAGCGATAGAACAGACATAGGGAGGCAAAGTCTCTCCTCCAAGACAGTGGGTCAATATCGTCTGTAAGCACAGGATCGTCAACAATTCTCATAGCACGTCTTTGAACCGCGTCAAGGGATCCAAGCTGGCACGCAGAAGCTCCCGCCCAAAGATGGCAGCAGTATTCCATGTGGGGACGGACTTGTGACTTATGAAGCAGCAGTCTCGGCTCCGAAGTGAAATAAATAAGCCGATATTATAATTGGAAAGACCTAATTTATTTATTTTATTGAAACTTATAATTAAGACATTTGAAGACGCTAACAAATGCTTTAACTATGGTTTTGTCTTTGTTCTTTAGTATTATTATATTATATTAGAATTATGTAAAGGAGTGAGGTTCTTTCGTCCATTGGATGATGTTACCAAGACAAGCCAAGTGAAACTCCAAATTGTTCAGAAGATTATTGTTTTCACCTTGTATGTAGCCAATACAATTTCACCCTATATGCGGAAGGTCCGGGCAGTTGTTCCCAAGAAGGGACTTACTCCTGGAAACCGTTCCGCGAGATGAGGTTTATTCACCCTATGTGATGGGCAATAATCTTTCACCCTATATGAGCGTACGAAATATCAGAAGATCCGGGTAGCAGTTCCCAAGAAGGGACTCAACTCCTGGTTGCCTTACTGAGCTCTCTGTATTCTCAGATTTCTCTTCACATTAACAAAATTGTGTTCGAGTAGTCACCATTCGAGGGAAAATCTTCACTTAACACCGCGATTCAGAAATAACGCAAAATGGGTCAATGAAATCTAGCGTATTCTTAGAGAACTAAAAGTGAACAATCTGGCTTAAGACCGTCTATTACATAAAGTAGGTTTGTTACAATTATTAATTATGAGACATTAAGATTAATAATTTTATGTTAACATTTTTAAGTGTTATGATTTGCATCAATGCAACAATGTTGATTTTGTTAATACAATTATGGGAGTTGGTTATTATCGTATTTAGGTAAACATTCAAATTCTTTATTTTATTATAGTAACGAGACCTTTTTTGGTTTTTATTTGTTATGCTATTTTTAATTGATAAACAACAGAAAATGTGGACTAAATTCTTTATTTTTATGTTTCTGCAAAATATATTATTAGGGGTTAAAGTATGAAATTGCCGTTTTATTGCAATAGGTTCT
>NW_020655695.1:0-16863 GCF_003589595.1 Hyposmocoma kahamanoa | reverse complement strand
TTTTAAATGTGTACCTGTATTTTAGGCATCTTGTTGCGTATATTTCTGTA
This sequence comes from Hyposmocoma kahamanoa, assembly GCF_003589595.1. Classification (NCBI taxonomy): domain Eukaryota; kingdom Metazoa; phylum Arthropoda; class Insecta; order Lepidoptera; family Cosmopterigidae; genus Hyposmocoma; species Hyposmocoma kahamanoa. Next base: position 16,813 of record NW_020655695.1, on the reverse strand, counting down.
TATCATAGCTTAAAAAGAGATTTTCTATGTTTATATATGTTTCATAGTAGTTCAAAGATTATCATAGATCAGAAGGGGCAGAGCATATGTATTTACCTAAACTGTAATAATACATGTAGAGTAAAAAATGCCTCCTACTGAAAACTCAGAATGATTAAAAATAAAAGTAAATAGTAATTTTTACTTGCAATTAAAAATGTTTTCTCCTTAAATACACTTTCGTAGAAAAGTAATCATATTCCCGGCGTCCAGTGGGAAGTGGTGTCTACTCTACATGTATTACATTTTTCATGATTTATGTATATAAACAGGAGAAAAATCCGACCCTAAAAGTTCCTGAAATTACATCTATTTGCCAAGTTTTACTGAAATCGGTTTATGAAAAGTGAGCGAAACCGGATTAATCCCCTAGTTTACCAGCCCTAGAGGTGGAATATTTTCTTCAAATTTAAATGAGACTACTACTAAGATACCCTGTTTCCAACAAAAACAGAATCATCATAATTTCAGTACTGAGTACTAAAACAATCCACCTCAAAAGTACGTGGAATTACATCTATTGGCCAAGTTTTATTGAAATGGGTTACCGGAAAGTGCGCAAACCCGGATTCATCCCCTAGTTCGCCACTATACGGAACCTGGCACAGGAGAACAAACAGACTGCATACCGCGCTTGGACCAGGGGTCTAGCTTCAGACGATCCCAATACGAACTCACTTAAAACAGCCTACAATAATGCCACCAGGTCTTGCAAAAGAGCGTACATCAGAGCGGATGCTCAGCGCGTCGCACGAGTTGGCCAAGAACTCTTGACGCATCCCACAGGTAGTCGTAGCTACTGGCGTCTGGCCAGAGCCGTTGCGTCGAACTTCTGCCAGCCCTCGCTGCCACCGCTGAGATATTCTGACGGCAATCTAGCCCACAAGCCGCAAGATAAAGCCGACCTCTTGGCAAATCTGTTTGCGGCTAACTCCTGTCTCGACGACTGTAACGCACAGCCACCAACTCTACCTCACTGTGGCTACACGATGTCTGATATTCGTATCAGACAATGTGATGTGCGTACGCAGCTGCAGTCTCTCGACGTCCGGAAAGCTAGTGGTCCTGATGGTATCCCAGCGATTGTACTTAGGAATTGCGCAGCTGAGTTGACTCCCGTGCTAACGCGACTGTATCGTCTGTCGCTCTCTTCAGGTCGTGTGCCGGACTCTTGGAGAGAGGCTAATGTGCAACCAGTTCCCAAAAAAGGCGACCGATCAGACCCGCATAATTACCGTCCCATAGCCATTACTTCCATAATATGCAAGGTTTTAGAGCGGATCCTTAACAAACAACTGACCCAATACCTAGAAGATCACTCCATAATTAATGATCGGCAGTATGGGTTTCGTCCGAAACGATCAACGGGTGACCTTCTAGCATACTTATCGCATATTTGGGGTGAGGCTATAGACAAACGTGGCGAATCGTTGGCTGTTAGCCTCGATATAGCCAAAGCGTTCGATCGGGTCTGGCACAAAGCTCTTCTCTCCAAGCTCCCGGCGTACGGTTTGCCAGCCCAGTTATGCAGCTGGATTGCCGATTTCCTTCGTGAGCGGAGAATTCGCGTCGTTTCTGACGGCAGCATTTCGAGGTTCGTGAATGTGAACGCCGGCGTACCGCAGGGATCCGTCCTATCTCCCACGCTTTTCCTTCTGCATATCAATGATATGCTTCCACTTGGGAATATTCATTGTTATGCAGATGATAGCACTGTTCATGGGGGATATCATGGATTCCCCGCAGCTGGGCGCGCCGATACTGACAGAGAGCGATCTGATCTTGTCGTTGAGCTCAATAGGATATTGGACCTCATATCTGCATGGGGATCCAGTAATCTTGTTGAGTTCAACGCCAAGAAAACACAGGTTTGCGCGTTAACAACAAAATTGTCGCCGTTCCTTCCCATGCCTTCTCTGATGAGCACAGCACTTTCACCTCAGAGCAGTTTCACCTTGCTCGGTATGGAAATCTGCTGTGATTTGAATCCAAGGAGCTACATCGAATCTGTGATCAAAACAGCCTCACGGAAACTCGGAGTCCTGAACAAGGTGCGACGTTTTTTCACGCCGGACCAGTTATGCCTGCTGTACAAAACACAGGTCCGGTCTTGCGTTGAGTATTGTTCGCACTTGTGGGACGGCTCCGCCAAGTACCTACTCGATGCCTTGGATAAATTACAGCGTCGTGCTACTAGAATTATAGGCGACGAAGAGGTCTCATCACGCCTTGAACCTCTGCAACTGCGTAGAGATGTTGCATCGCTTAGCGCCTTTTACCGCATGTACCATGGTGAGTGCTCTGAGGAGCTGTTCAACCTCATCCCCCCTTCCCCGTTCCTGCTCAGAAGCACGCGTGCTGGCCTTCGTAGTCACCGTTTCACTACCTGCCGCATTCCATCGCGTACTAAAAGGTTCGGTGGCTCCTTTCTCTGCCGCACGGTTGACAAATGGAACTCCCTTCCGGCACATGTCTTCCCTCCCTCTTATGATATGGGGTCCTTCAAACGAGGCGTGAAGAGGCATATTGTAGGCAGGCAGGGTGGAGGCGGCTAGTGCAGTGAGGATTCCATCGCTGCACTAGGTTCCTTCGCGTTTGGATACCACTTTCCACTTAACATCAGGTGGAGAGGAGTAATTTGCCTGTAAGGTATAAGAAAAAAAAAAAAAAAAAAAAAAAAAAAAGATAATAAAAATCGATTCTAAATATCAACCATTTAAATAATTGCTACTTATAATAAAATTTAGGCGCTACTTATAAAAACGAATCTTCATGCGTGAACAGCCACCATTAGAGGTAGATGATTTTCTTCAAAATTAAATGGGACTACTATGGAGGTACCCCTCTTTCCAATAAAAAAAAGAATCATGAAAATCTGCTCACAAATCGCGGAGTTATCGCGTGACATATAAAAAAAAAACATACAGTCGAATTGAGAACGTCCTCCTTTTTTGAAGTCGGTTAATAATTATTCGTTAGCCAGTAACTAAGTTAAAAAAAATGTTTTAGTTAATTTCTATGTATGAAAGTGTATTTGTAGATACAAGCAATTGGCATTTTATCGTCAGTATGTCGCTATTTGAAAAACAAATTACCTTACAATTTATTTTTAGCATGCCACTTATATTACTGCTTAACAAGATTACCAATGCCTTAAATAAGTGGCCCAAAAAGCTCTTTAAGGGATCTCCGTTGTCCTTGGTTACCTTTTGGGTGTCCTCCATGGTGAGGACCCTTGAGTTACCCTACCAGGTTGAGAGAAATCGAGAGCGTTGACAAAAAATTGTTGCATTAAATTTTCAGTTACATTGCAAAAACTTAATTCAGTGACAATAATTGTCAGATTGATGGACTGCATTTACAAATATGTAGTAAAATAAAATATGCAGGGTGGTTCTTTGACGGTTGGATGTCGTCGATAAACAGTCCGTTTTTGCTTGCAAGTTTATTTAAAGTATATAGTTTATATAAAAATAAAACTATCAGACGAGTCCAGACAGTCGTTCCGATGTTTGCCTCACATTCAAAGGACCTCCTCAACATAGCGATGCAGAATTGATATAAAATGGGTCAACGCTATCTAACGGATTTTAGGGAGCTATAAAATGAGCAAAGTTTCTTTGAGAAGTCTATTATATAAAATAGGTTTATTACGGATATGTATATTTTGTAGTAATAAAAAATTAATTGTTCACTGTTACAAAAGGGAGCTTTTAAATTATTAATTGACCAGGTAATAAAGTAACATAAAGTTTAAAAACATGTGAAGTTTCCAAATACATTTTGTCGAATTAAGTTTGTGGTGGCTAAATATATGTTTCATTGTGGTAGTAGAACCTAAACGATGTGCTATGATTATTGTTTTAATAGATGGTTAATTACAAAAAGTTTTATGCAATCATACAAACGTTCAACAGGGAATTTGTATAATTTTGAAAATTTTGAAGAAAAATTGGAAAAAGTTTTTTTTTTTCAGAAAACTATTTTTTTTTTCTACAAATATATTTATTCTTCTTATCGTATCGATAGCATACACTATAATGCTTGCTATCGTGGTAATAAGATTTGTCGATTGTAGAAAAGAATAGTACGTCGTGTGGCCGTGCCACCTTGGATATTTCTATATCCCTCCAACACGAACTGTACATAAGAAATATATAAATTGGATTCCGGGCTTTGGCATTTACATACAATTTTACAGCAGCAAATTGGCCTTAATTTTATTAGCCGGAATAAAAAGGCAAAACCGAATTTCGATAACGAAATTACGAAATCTCCTTAAAAATTAGAGTTGAGAATTAGAGTTCAGAGAATTAATCAGTACAGAGTACCAAAAAACCGACCTCAAAAGTACATGGAATTACATTTATTTGACAAGTTTTTTTGAAATCGGTTACCGGAAAGTGCGCAAACCCGGATTCATCCCCTAGTTCGCCACTATACGGAACTTGACACAGGAGATAATAAAAATCGGTTCTCACTACTCAAAGTATATTGAGAGAAAAACGCCTTGAATAAGAGAATAGCAAACTCAACTATTAAAATAATTGCTCCTTATAATAAAATTTGGGCGCTATTTATAAAAATGAATCTTCATGCGTGAACAGCCACCCTTAGAGGTGTATGATTTTCTTTAAAATGAAATGCGACCACTATGGAGGTACCCTCTTTCCAAAAAAAAAAAAGAATCATAAAAATCGGTACACAAATAACGAAGTTATCGCGTAACATACATACAAAAAAAAACATACAGTCCAAATGAGGACCTCCTCCTTTTTTGAAGTCGATTAAAAAACCAAGTTTTTTAATTAATACCGATTTGAATACGAATTGGATTACTACCTACAAGAATTGATGAATACTCATCTTTGTATATGCCTCAAAAATTATAAGGTCTTAAGTGTTTACTGAATCGGGATGGGAGTTTTGTAACATCCTGAGCCGTGGTACGTGCCCACCTGGGCGTCCTCTGGCCTGCTACTTAATTTATTATATGGGTTAAGAACCTTAAGCTCGACCTTTTGTTCGGTGACGTTATCAATGCCGTCACCGGCCAACTGCAAAATTTCGTTAAAAAAAAGGATGAAGGTGAGAGTACTTAACAAGAGCCCAAGCACACGCTGACTACGCGCGTTTACGACGCCGTATAGGCTCGTAAAGGAGATTGTTGCGTTTGTATCGATTCGAACGTACAAAGTTGCACAAACGTGCGGAAGAAATGTATTCCAAGCTCGTTTTTTTATTAACCGATTTCAAAAAAAAAAGGAAGACGTTATACTTTTGTCTGTATGTGTGTTTTATATACCTATGTTTTCAGATTTCTCCGTCAATTGTAAACCGTTATTGAAAATTCTTTTTTTTGTTTGAAAGGTGCTCTCTCGTGGTGGTCCTATTGTCACCAAGTCAGAATCTGATGAGGGGAACCTCAATCCTCAAAAATCCTCAAACTTTAAAGACACGGACATACACTGACACACCGATTTCTCCATGCATAGTGGTTTCTGATGCCAACGATGGTGTTCCGGGCCCGTTTCGGCTATCACAAATGAAAAAAAAAATATTTACCGCAAATAAACTCAACTCAACAAATCACCGTTATCACGACAACCAGAAAAAAGTACCCATAAAATTTCATTGTCACTAAGAAGTCAGAATCTGATGAGGGGATCCCATGGAAATCGGAAAAATCCGATAAGCAAATTTTTGAGATCGGTTTTTTTAAATGAAAACGTTACTATTAAGTATTTTATTTATTTTTTTATTAATGAGAGGCAGATGGCAAAAATTTTAAAACCAGTGAGATAACATTCCACCGGCTATTAGCATTTTTAGTTACTATGTCTATTATTATTCAATGTTTTCATTTTGTCTCCACAGAAATTTCTAGACTCAACTATAGTGATGTTCATTTACGATGACGGATGTATATCGACAATAAATGTTTACTGAAATGTTTAAATTTCTTACTATGATTTTTTTAATTAAAGTCCCTAAAATATCGAAGCGAAAAGCATTCACTTTAAATTGATTTCTTTTATTTTATTATTAATATTGATATTATTATTATTACTAAACATTTTATTTCGAGTAACTTTAACACAACTCATGTTTCGGACAACCGTTTCAATTTCATGTCAATTTGTATGTTGCTGTTGCTTGAAGAAAAATGTAGTATGTGTATTATTGTTTCAGATATTTATGTATTTAAATTCCATTATACTCGTAGATTAAACGTAGAGTATTTTTAATTTTTAAGTTTTTCCAATGAGTTTAAAACACAAGAAGGTTGGATTGAAGCTGCAGGAAAATCGAAAGATTGGTTTTCTTATTACTATGTCTGAGTTTGTTTCAATTTCCATAGCAAATGCATTTAAAAAATAAATAAAATAAAATCCGCTTTATTTTACATGTGCATGCAAAATAAATTAGAATCAATTATAGAAAATTACATAAATCCTTCATAAAAAAACATAATTTAATTTATTAAATTCGTTGATGGTTCGAGTTAATTCTTGACAGTGACAACTTCACCAACCCGTGATAATGTATAATGGAAAACTGACACTGGCGACGATCGCCATATTTTTTATATTATTCTTATAAAACTGACACTGGCCCAAGCCTAGTGGCCGCCATTAAGAAAATAATAATAATTTATATTAATATATTAATTTAGTAATACACCAGTACCAGTGTAGATGTAGTATGAAAAATGGAATATTTTTTCAATATTAGAAACAGCCACTTGGTTTCTAAGGATCGATTAGGTAGGACCACATACCTCGTTGAGTAGCGTCAGTTTAAGGTTAATAAGGTTAACAATTCACGGAGCGGTTTCCATCCGCGCCCGCCGGTGCTGCTAGACAGCGGTTTTATTTCAATACCCACGACTGCAAGTTTGTGCGGGCACGTAGCCGCCGCGGTTCCGGGCACGGAACCGTTGCGATTGCGGAACGGACCGTGAAGTTAGTGGAAGTTAATTGTAAGTCGCGCGGTTAATAGAGAACTCACCCCGCGTGCGCCTGCACCACATTGCGCCTGAACCGACCGCCAAAGTGCGAGGGCGACGACGACGGCCGCCAAGCGCGCAGGTGATCGCGTCCTGCGCGGTTCTACTAGTATCCCGTCGCGGCAACCGCGAGCAATCGTCACCACTACAGGCGTAAAATGCGCCGTGAAATGTGCTACTACTTTTACATACTTAACTGTTACATTCTTCAGATGCCGCGGTCCCGCGGCAGACGCGGGTGAAACCAGCTCCGTGAGTTCTTAGTGTAACGAAAAACGAGTTTCAGCGCCAACTAACGTGTAATAGTTAGCTATTATATACTAGTAGCATTTTTACTAAAACGCCACCTGATGGTGAATGGCTGAACTAGGATGAAAAAAATACTGAAATATTGTAATATAACTCTTATTTAAATGAATGTAACTTTAGTTTTGTTAAATTTTGAAATTGTGTTACGTCGTTTTCACGTTTTAAGCCCTACCCAATCAAAATCTTTAAGCTATGATAGTAGATAATAGAGCGTAAAGTTTGAATTGCACACAAGCTAAAAAGTGGCGACATCGGTACCCGATCTTACATAGCGTCATTACATATCTCCCCTGTAGTGAACAACATTTAATCGAGTTGTGCTATATGTGAAAAACTCCATTTAAACACACAAAACATGACACTTTTAAACTGCATGACTATCTGTCGACATGTCAAAGTATAAACGCAGCCTTAATGCAATTCAAACGAAACTCAATTACAGATAATCCAAGCTCTCTAGCTACCAATCACTGTTTATTATTTGTTCGCTCTTTATTAATTAATTTAATAAATTGTACGCATTATAACCACATTAATTTAACATCATAATCAAATTAGTTTGAAAGTCTACTAACACTGTTAGACCTACTTTGTTGAATGAATAAATAATTGTTTTGGATATCTATTTCAGATTCTCGACTCTCCGATGCTTAAAAGGTAATTTTGAATTTTTAATCACGAGAGGCTTATTCCACGGCCTTAAAAATACAAGGAATTAGTTATTCTCAGTTCGAGGTACTATTATTATTTACTCTTTTTTTCTCTCCTCTCCCATTAACTAAAAGATAATTTTGGAATATTTAAACAGTAGAGAGGGCTTTCTCCGACATGGCACTGTTGACGGGGTCAAAAGTTCAGCTTCAGGTACCACCCAATTGATACGTGCCGAATCGAGCAGCATCGATTCATCGTCAACCCATTTATACGTTCCTCTGTTGGGCACTGGTCTCCTCTCAAGCGAGGGTTAGGGTCATAGTCCGCCACGCTGATCCAATGCCTTTTGGTGACTTCACACATTTTCCGAGGGTTGTGAATATTCTTCGACGTGAAGTTTTCATCACGATGTTTTATGTAAATTTCAAATTAAATTTTGCACATAAAGTCGGAAAAACTCAGAGGTGCGAGGCCGGATTTGATCCTTTGGCGAATCAAGCTATTACCCTAATACGACTTTTTACATCGATTGTATTAATGATTATTACTAATTTCAGGTTTCTTACCACGGTATGATTTCTTTTTATTTTCCCGATATTTCGGAACAGTTGCACGCTCCACAGGTCACGGGTTGACTGGACGGCGGCAAATGACAGCTTTAAGAGCAGACATATCTGTCTACCCTCTTGCACTGTCGACGACTACTACCTTCATCGCGATTTGTTGTGGCATTACCATTGTCACTCACTTTTTTCACACAAACCACACTCACTGTATCCACACGCGAAACTGAACTTGAGGTGTTTTGTTTTTATTACTGCATTCATTAAGGACCGGATTCCATGCACTGGACAGTTTAAAACCATCACCACGGTTAAATGTTTTGTAATTCGTGATCTCGATGGCTTCTCGTACCGCGGTATGTAGTGACGTTCTGTCGAGAATACGTAGGGGCTATGCAACTCGATCCAGTGGTTAGTGTCAGTCTGTGTGAAGTGTTGTGCTATAGCCGACTTCTGTGCATCATTGTTCTTTACTTCTCGGATGTGTTCCTTCTCGTCTGACAGATATACGAGCTCTCACAACTGCAGTTCAGTTTATAGACACCCGGTGTCCATTTTTTCCTATTTTGGTTAAGGAGGTGAAAACAGTTCTTATTGAAAATTTCATTAGCAACCTGGCTATTTTATCTGTCACTCCTTGTCTACGGCTGAAAAACTGTTAGTCTCTGTAAGCCTTTTTTGTATTGGTTTACATGTTTTTATTTCGTATCATACCGTGGTAAGAAACCTGAAATTACTGATAATCATTTAGTGAATAACCACGAATGCCTTAAAATCTAGATTGTATTCTTGTTATATTCAAACAGTAAACAATAAACATTCATTCACGACTTTCCAAATTCAAGAAAATGTATTTTTTTTTTTCAATTCTTAAACAAACGTGTTTGATACACCGATAATTTTTAAGACACTGGACACGTCCACGTTGAGTTATTGCGTAAAGGGTATGTCCAAACTCTTATACAGTTAATGATAAAATAGTGCAGAAAGGTTCAAGAAATACCGCGGTACAATCAGCTTCGAAATGTTATCGACGTAATTTTAGCTAGGTTCATACTTAGATATTAAGAGTTCTTCCAGGGAAGTACTGCCTCCTTACCTATTTCTGCCGCCAAGCAGTAATGTCAGCATGACTGTGTCCCGGTTTGGAAGGGCAAGGGTGCTGGTGAAATTACAGGCACCTGGGACTTGTCAACTTATGTCTCAGGGTGTCGGGCGTAGTGGCAGTGCTCCTCAGATATTTTGTGATTTAAAGTTCTGAGTGACACTGCAACTGTTAGGGACAGGCGTGACGCTTACCACCAGGCATACGACGTTCGTCCCGTCACTTAGTATTACAAAAAAAATGCAGTACTTGTAGCTTGATAAGATTCTGTTTTTCATACCCAGGACCATAGATGCGAGTTTTATGAAATTAATGGTCTATAATTGATCAACACAAATCAGATTTGGAGTGGAAGATGTGTCATTTAAATTAAAAATACACTTATCAAAAGTGTCTAGAGATCAAGCACGTTTTTGCTAATTAGTAAAAACCTGATGTTTTTTAATGAATTTTTTTTAAACCAGTGGATTTTATTTTGGTCAATTCCATTTATAAATTCAAATTATAAAATTGACCACTAAAAATCCATTGGCGTAAAAAAATCATTGGCAAAAACGTGTTTGATCCTTCGACATTCTTGATGTGTGTAGTATATATATTTTAGAAGCAGTAGAGCTACTCGTGAAAGAGCTCTAGTAAGGAAGTACTGCCACCTTCTGCCACCAAACAGTAATGTGAGTGTTACTGTGTTCTGGTTTTAAAAGATAAGGGTGCTCGTCAATTACTGGCACATGTAACTTGTCAATTTATGTCTGAGGGTAACGTGCGCAGTGGCAGTGCCCATAAGATTTATGCCATTTAAAGTTCCGAGTGGCACAGCACCACCAGGCGCAAGACTTGTTCGTCCTGTTCATAAAAAAATCGAAAGTCAAAACATGTAGTAAAATATGTAGATAACGGCCTTCTAACATCATCCATAAAAATGAGTTCTTAGGTTTTGAATATCGTTACACATAGAAAATGAAACTGTTTCTCAAATCTAAATCTGTCAGCCTTGACTATGGGCTTTGTAAAAGGTCTGAAACGTTAGTTTTATACAAAACACACGGCAATTTACATCCTTTCTGTGTTCTATCCACAAAATTGACTACTTAGCGTTATTTCAAACTCAATTTCAAACTAAATACTGCTTAGTTCCTTCTACATTCAAACACAAAGGGTCGTATTCCAGAACTCTACTCAATACTCAAGACAGGACTTGAGTATTGCAGTGAGCACGAGCAGTCGTATTTCCAGTGCTTCAAATCATACTCAAGTCTGCTCAAATCCTGACTTGAGCATTGAGTAGAGTTCTAGAATACGACCCTTAGTGTGAAATATATTTTTAATAATAGTAGAGCTCCTTGTGAAAGATTTCGTCCAGGGAAGTAGGCCGTAACCTTACCGATTCCTGCCGCCAAGCAGTAATGTGAGCATTACTACGATAAAATACGATACACTCATAATACAGGAAAATCTATAGTTTGGGACTAGGTAATTTATAGTTTGAGACTAGGTAAATTGCCTCCGTGGCCGAACGGTTACTATTTCTCTCGTGTAATTTGTGGTTGCCTATGTGTGTGTCCATGGCACCCGCGACACAGGGTTTCCCTAGTGCGGGGCTAGATTGAATGTGTGCGTTAATATTACTGTGGTTGTCTGGCACTTTATTATTGTTGTTTTATTCAATTTTTTTTTCAAATTCAGAACTTGCTGTCAGCCGGCTATTTTGTTCATAATTCTGACCTTCCAACTAATGCACAAAGTCGATGCGAAAATGTGAAAATGCGACAAAATGCGCTCGTTCCAAAATCAAAAACTCAAGATCTTAACACAGTTACTACATCAATAATCTCGACCCTATTTTATGGGCCGAAAAGACAAAACGCGGAGACAATAATAAGTTAAAAAACCCTCTTTACGTCCTAATATTGCAGAGCTCGGGCAGTCAAAACGAGCAGTACGTGACCAGAGAACTAACGTGCACCGTTTATTTTATACACTGACGGCGGGGCTATAAAGGGGAGCCATGCGCTTCGAACGGTGGGGTGGAAGAACGGTAGAGGGAACCTTAGTGCGTCTTTAGACGTACGACACTAACACGACATCATTGTGACATAAGGCAATTTCATATGGGAAATTTAAACATTTTTCTGAAGCGTATTGCATCGTGTTGGTTGTGTTTGAAATTAATTATAGTTGCATAGGAAATGATGACGGGCATGTAACATAAGCCGTAGAACAGATTACCAGTTTAGTTCGTCCAGAGAAGTACTACCACCTTACCTATTTCTGTCGTCAAATAGTAATGCCAGCCAAAATCATTACTGCATTCCGGTTTTGAAGGGTAAGGGTGCTGGTGAAATTATAGGCACATGGGACTTGTCAACTTATGTTTCAGGGTGACGAGCGCCGTAGCAGTGCTCTTTGAGCTGCACTGCAACTGTTATGGACAGGCGTGGCGCTTACCATCAGACAGGTATCACAAAACAATACCAGAGAAGTAAAAGAATGTTAGGTAGATGGACGATATAGATACAGTAATCGGAAAAACCAGGATGCAAAGGATGCAAAAGATGGCGTGCAAATGACGAGGTCTACACTTAGCAGTGGAAGACTAAGTGCAGAAGAACAAAAGAAGACGAATTCTACTTACGTACTTTAAAAAAACAAATCCATGTTACGATATTCATACATGGCCTAAACATATGCCACGTAGTTATATCATAAAGCGCAAGAAAGATATCAGGAGGGGAAATGTTAATTTCCGACGGCGTAATAACATTGTCACACCTTTACCTTTTCGATGAGATTTCTGTGATATGAGTTTGTGATGAGTTTGATATCATCTTGTAGGAGACTGAGTTGCTACGGTGTTCCTATTTATTTTATACAGCACACCGGTGTAATGAGGGTAAATGTCTTCATCAATTACGTTGTCTTCGAAGTGTTTCATAACCCATACATTTTTCTTTACTACGCTTTTCTTCGGTCATTCATGAGAAGCACAATGAAAAATCTAAACGACTGTCCAAATATGAATGAGTGTACAAATGAGTGAATGAAAGAACGAGTGAGTGAACGAATGAAAGTATGAATGAATGAGTGAATGGATGAGCGTTTTAATAAGTGAATTAATTATTATCAATTACACATTAAAATTTACAAAGACAACACAAGAGTAATGCATAATATTTATTTTTCGAGTTCTTAGGGTTTTACGATTGTTACACATAGGAAATGAAACTATTTTTTCGGATTTAAACCGCGTATTTTTGTTTTTATTTAGATATTTGTTTTTTCAAACAAACTAACGTTTCGGGCCCTTTACAGGTTCCACGGTCACGGTTGACTGAGGTGGTACAGTCATCAACCAGTTATGTCTAATATTAATGCAAACCACCCTATTTTTTCACTATAGTTACAAAAGTTATTAATTAAATACGTTATTTTTAATTTTACAAGGAACATTTCAATATAAATTGCGTCGGAAGCCTTTTGAAGGACTTCCGTGGCAATTTAGGTCCACGCGGACGATTCTCAAAAGAGATAAAGGTAACCGGGTTTTCGAGGCCAAAGGTTTTCCAATGTACGTATTAAAATTATATAACTTGTTTATGAAAAAAGAAGGCAAAAGAGCAGACAAGCAACTCGATGAGAGGTGGCCATCGTCGCCCATGGACATCTGCAATATCAAAGGGGCTGCCTGTGCATTGCCAGCCTTCAAGAGCCCTATTGCCTCATGTCATAGAACAAAGGAAATATTTTAAACTGGTTGTACTGCATAAGTAAATAAGCCAATGTATACAACAAACGCCATACATATCATGTATACCGGGTGTAATCGTTAAGTGTGCGCAGGTGATTATTCCGTGAATACAAGAGATATAAAAAACCTTTAAACTGATATCGAAAGAACATTACCTACAAGTCTACGAGTCTTCGACATCAATAACTTTTTATAAAGAAAACTAGTACTTTCCCAAAGTTTAACGTAAATTCTACCTTACATTTCATATGAAATCCGTAGTGAAACTTTAGTTTCGAACAACTGCTTTGAATACAAAATTTTGTGCTTATTTAAAAGTAAACATCACTTTCTCTTTATTCAACTAAAAATAAGTAGTTTTAGCAGTTTCTTAAGATGGTTTATATACAGCAGTTTCGTTATCTGTAATCTCTTAATTAAAGGCAATGTCAAATTAAATATATGGGAATGTTTAACATTAAAATTTTGGATGTTACTACTTTTTAAAATAATAAAAAAGTTATTGATGTCGTTGTACTCAGTAGGTAACGTAAGTTTGATATTAGTTCAAAGGGTTTTGAAATCTTATATTTTTGGAATAATCGCTTGGGCACACTTAACGATTACACCCTGTATACGGTGTGAAATACATAGCGCCACAAATTCAAAAACAACATGACATATGCCAGTAACGTGATCTCCACGAGAGCGCGTAAGGTAATATTTCAAGAACAGCGTCTTAATGTTAGGTTTCCTGTTCAGGATATACCTCATTCTTCTTACGGCAACTTACTCACGTTTTGTTTTAAGAGGGCACCGAGCTTCCGCCGCTAATTGATTTTAGGTATTCTATGAGTGCGTGTGGCATACGTTTTTAAAGCCGTGTGTAAGCCCAAGCGACACAACGTCCACGTCTAACGAAATGACTGAAATTAAAAATAACTCCTATATGGTAATTCTTTTATGATGTCCAGTAACGGCACGTACAGATGGTGCGTCTGGTGTTAAGGCGAAGTACTTTAACGCAAGCCTAGATTTTAGGAGGTGAGGTGTAGGGGATCACCCCTGGCGGGGAAATTTGAGAGAATATTTGACACAGACCCGACGTTGACAAGCGCCCGAAGGCGACTGACGAGTCACCGGGCGGCGCGGCTTGTCGTTAAAGCGCTGAGCATGTTAGAGAGTAATTTTACATTAAGGGTCGTATTCCAGAACTCTACTCAGGTCAGGATTTGAGCAGACTTGAGTATGATTTCAAGCACTTGAAATACAACCCTAATGGCAAGGACTTGAGTATGATTTTCAGTGCTCACTGCAATACTCAAGTCCTGACTTGAGTATTGAGTAGAGTTCTGGAATACGACCCTAAGACTCTATGTTCTATGAGTTTAAAAAAACATATGTTTCGGCAAATGTCAATATTTTCGTTCTAGAACCGATTGTCAGAGAACCAGTTTGCGAGCTAAATAAATGAAGTTTATTTATGAGAATTTTTGCATTTTTATTAATATTGCTGCTGATAATCAAAATAGAGCAATTTTCAACTTTTGGGATAAATGTAAATTTAATAACTGTACGGGCTTCAGTTGAAAACCCATATTTAGCAGGTTTTCTGTAGTAGATACTTAAAGAGATATTTATGTCCATTAAAAATTATGTACATAGACATTTTAATCTTAAATAATTCGCTTTAGACTTTTATTTTTGCCTGTTTTCGGGATTTTATATAATAAGGTAAAAGTACATCCCATCGTGTAACGAATTAGTACCATTCCTTAGACAATATCCTTAGGGGCGTCATATATTTTTCATAAAACCGTGGTAAATACTTAAACTATTTGATCTAGCAAAACAGTTTTTCTAGATTTTCCTCCAGTGACTCGACTGAAGCGATACGCCTGTCCGTGACGGTTGCAGTGTCACTCAGAGCTTTAATCCCAAAAAACTGAAGGACACTGCCACTGAACACGTCACCCTGACATATAATAGCAATAGCAACTGTGCCTTCACGCACTGAACAATACCGACACTCACCCCTTCCCCGTGCGACTACACTCCTCAACTCCGTACTCGCAGCATCACCGCAATGTGATCTGTTTGTGACTGGGATAGCGAGACTGATGACTGAATGGAAGAGAGTGCTAGAGAGAAAACAGGATGGATTCTAGTGACATAAACAATTTAAGTTTAGATTAGTAACAATATGTTTTAGGAAATGAAACTATTTTTCCGGATTTAAATCGACCGACGTTTCCACCTCAACTGTACCACCGTTTCGACTGTACCACCTCAGTCAACCGTGACCATGGGACCTGTAAAGGGCCCGAAACGTCGGTTTGTTTGAAAAAACAAATATACGCGATTTAAATCCGGAAAAATAGTTTCATTTTCTATGTATGACAATCGCGAAAACCTAAGAACTCGAAACAATATGTGTTGTTTTAAAATTTAATTATTAATTATTGTTGATTTTGTCTTTATTTTGTTGTTGTGTTTTTAAATTGATGTAACGCCATGGTAAATACCGTTATGTTACACTTTTTTTGTCCATATAAGGTTAGTATACAGGCGATCTTATGACTAATGTTGGTATTACTTGACTGCGTGCAATCGCGGCCAGTGTGCGAGCATAGTAGGAGAGTTCTCGCGCTCCGAGAACACGCCCAGGATACGGTTGGGGCTGCAACGCAAGCGACGCATCAGTGAGACACACCTCTCGAGCATTATCGCCGCGAAGCTGTCAGTCTGCGCCTCCACGAACATACCAGAGGCACTGCAAAAACGTATATAAGTAAGTTATATACGTGATATAAGTTGACATCTCTCATTTACCTGTAATTTCACCAGCACCCTTACCCTTGAAAACCGGAACGCAGTAATGCTCACATTACTGCTTGACGGCAGAAATAGGTAAGGTGGCAGTACTTCCTTAGACGAGTTGTTAAAACTTAAAACATCGTGATATTCAATAAAAACTATTTATTTATTCTCTTTCATATGACACAACTACAGCTAATAGGCAATAAATAATCCGACAACAAATTATAATTCTACATAGGTACCATTTATATTTGGTACACCTCGTATAATATTAAAAAAACATTGACGATTTTT
The DNA here is from genome assembly GCF_003589595.1 of Hyposmocoma kahamanoa. Lineage (NCBI taxonomy): Eukaryota > Metazoa > Arthropoda > Insecta > Lepidoptera > Cosmopterigidae > Hyposmocoma > Hyposmocoma kahamanoa. The sequence goes on along the minus strand of NW_020655695.1, from coordinate 293 downwards.
TCCGTAACTAAAATACAGTGTTGTTTTGAAGGACAATACAGAAAAAAATGTTATAAAGGGAACACGTGCTATTGTACGATCGACACATCCTGAAAATGGGCCCATTTTTATGAAATGTTATTTTTCGTCAGTGGCTAAATAAATAGCCGTGAACATGTTTCAATGTACATACAACAGAACCGCAAACACATAATTTTTTTTGTAATGTTCTTGAATATTCAGGAATTATAACGGCGTTTTTATTATTAATAGGGGTTAAAGTATGAAATTGCCGATTTGTACTGAAAATCTAA